>NW_027480671.1:0-300000 GCF_051401765.1 Calliopsis andreniformis
TGCTATGGCTATGACTAACCGCTGCTATGGCTGCTGTGGCTATGGCTATTGCTGCTATGGCTACTGCTATGGCTATGGCTATGGCTGCTATGGCTACGGCTATGGCTGCTATGGCTGTGGCTATGGCTGCTATGGCTATGGCTATGGCTGCTATGGCAATGGCTACGGCTGCTATGGCTGTTGCTATGCGTGCTTTGGCTATGGCTACGGCTGCTAAGGCAATTTCTATGTCTTCTATGGCTGCTATGGCTATTGCTGTTGCTGCTATGGCTATGGCTATGGCTATGGCTATGCCTGCGATGGGTACGGCTATGGCTGCTATGGCTATGGCTATGGCTGCTATGGCTATGGCTATGGATGCTATGGCTATGGCTACGGCTGCTGTGGCTATGGCTGCGGCTGCTATGGTTATCGCTATGCGTGCTATTGCTATGGCTATGGCTGCTATGGCTATGGCTATGGCTGCTATGGCTATGGCTATGGCTGCTATGGCTATGGCTACGGCTGCTATAGCTATTTCTGCGGCTGCTATGGCTATCGCTATGCGTGCTATTGCTATGGCTATGGCTCCTATGACTATGGCTATGGATTCTTTGGCTATGGCTATGGCTGCTATGGCTATGGCTACGGCTGCTATGGCTATGGCTGCTGTTGCCATGACTATGGCTGCTATGGCAATGGCCACGGCTGCTATGGCTATGGCTATGACTGCTGTGGCTATTGCTATTGCTGCTATGGCTATGGCTATGGCTGTTATGGCTGTCGCTATGCGTGCTATGGCTATGGCTATGGCTGCTATGGCTATGGCTATGACTGCTATGACTGCTATGGCTATGGCTACGGCTGCTATGGCTATGGCTGCTATAGCTATGGCTATGGCTCCTATGGCTATGGCTATGAATGCTTTGGCCATGGCTAAATCTGCTATGGCTATGACTATTACTGCTACAGCTATGGCAATGGCTGCTATACCTATGGCTGCTATAGCCATGGCTATGGCTGCTATTGCTATGACTATGGCTGCTATGGCTATGGCATTGGCTGCTGTGGCTATGGCTATAGCTGCTATGGCTATGGCTATGGGTACTTTGGCTATGGCGATGGCTGCTATAGCTATGGCTGTGGCTGCTATGGCTATGGCTATGGCTGCTATGGCTATCGCTATGGCTGCTATGCTTATCGCTGCTATGGCTATGGCTGGTATAGCTATGGCTGCTATAGCTGTGGCTATGGCTGCTATTGCCATGGCTATGGCTGCTACGGCAATGGCCAAGGCTGCTATGGCTATGGCTGCTATGGCAATGGCCAAGGCTGCTATGGCTATGGCTATGACTATGGCTGCTATGGCTATGGCTATGGCTGCCATGTCTATGGCGGGTATAGCTATGACTATGGCTGCTACGGCTATGGCTACAGCTGCTATGGCTATGGCTATGGCTGCTATGGATATATCTGTGGCTGCTATGGCTATGGCTATGGCTACGTCTGGTATGGCCATCGCTATGGCTGCTGTGGCTGTGGCTATGGCTCCTAAGGCTATGGCTATGTCTGCTATGGCTGCTATGGCTATTGCTGTTGCTGCTATGGCAATGGCTATGGCTATGGCTATGCCTGCGATGGGTACGGCTATGGCTGCTATGGCTATGGCTATGGCTGCTATGGCTATGGCTATGGATGCTATGGCTATGGCTACGGCTGCTGTGGCTATGGCTGCGGCTGCTATGGTTATCGCTATGCGTGCTATTGCTATGGCTATGGCTGCTATGGCTATGACTAAGGCTGCTATGGCTGCTGTGGCTATGGCTATTGCTGCTTTGGCTACTGCTATGGCTATGGCTATGGCTGCTATGGCTACGGCTATGGCTGCTATGGCTGTGGCTATGGCTGCTATGGCTATGGCTATGGCTGCTATGGCAATGGCTACGGCTGCTATTGCTGTCGCTATGCGTGCTATGGCTATGGCTATGGCTGCTAAGGCTATGGCTATGTCTGCTATGGCTGCTATGGCTATTGCTATTGCTGCTATGGCTATGGCAATGGCTATGGCTGTGCCTGCGATGGGTACGGCTATGGCTGCTATGGCTATGGCTATGGCTGCTATGGCTATGGGTATGGATGCTATGGCTATGGCTACGGCTGCTATGGCTATGGCTGCGGCTGTTATGGTTATCGTTATGCGTGCTATTGCTATGGATATGGCTGCTATGGCTATGACTATGGCTGCTATGGCTGCTATGGCTATGGCTATTGCTGCTATGGCTACTGCTATGGCTATGGCCATGGCTGCTATGGCTACGGCTATGGCTGATATGGCTATGTCTATGGCTGGCATAGCTATGCCTATGGCTGCTGCGGCTATGGCTATAACTGCAATGGCTATGGCATCGGCTAATGTGGCTATGGCTACGTCTATGGCTGCTATGGCTATGGCTATGGCTATAGCTGCTATGGCTATGGCTATGTGTACTTTGACTGTGGCTATGGCTGATATGGCTACGGCTTTGGCTGCTATGGCTATGGCTGCGGCTATTATGGCTATGGCTATGCGTGCTATTGCTATGGCTATGGCTGCTATGGCTATGGCTATGTCTGCTTTTGGCTATGGCTATGGCTGCTTTGGCTATGGCTGCTATAGCTATGGCTATGGCTGATATGGCTATGGCTATGGCTGCTATGGCAATGGCTACGGCTGCTATGGCTGTTGCTATGCGTGCTATGGCTATGGCTGCGGCTGCTAAGGCTATGGCTATGTCTGCTATGGCTGCTATGGCTATTGCTGTTGCTGCTATGGCTATGGCTATGGCTATGGCTATGCCTGCGATGGGTACGGCTATGGCTGCTATGGCTATGGCTATGGCTGCTATGGCTATGGCTATGGATGCTATGGCTATGGCTACGGCTACTGTGGCTATGGCTGCGGCTGCTATGGTTATCGCTATGCGTGCTATTGCTATGGCTATGGCTGCTATGGCTATGACCAAGGCTGCTATGGCTGCTGTGGCTATGGCTATTGCTGCTATGGCTACTGCTATGGCTATGGCTATGGCTGCTATGGCTACGGCTATGGCTGCTATGGCTATGGCTATGTCTCCTATGGCTGCGGCTATGGCTACTATGGCTATGGCTATGGATGCTTTGGCTATGGCTAAATCTGCTATGGCTATGACTATTACTGCTACAGCTATGGCAATGGCTGCTATATCCATGGCTGCTATAGCTATGGCTATGGCTGTTATTGCTATGACTATGGCTGCTATGGATATAGCTATGGCTGCTATGTCTATGGCTGTTGCTATGGCTGTTATGGCTGTGGCGATGGCTACGGCTGCTGTGGCTATTCCATTGGCTATGGCTCGTATGGCTATGGCTATGGCTGCTATGGCTACGGCTGCTATGGCTATGCCTATGGCAGCTATAGCAATGGCTGCTATAGCTATGGCTATGGCTGCTAGTGCTATGGCTATGGCTATGGCTCCAATGGATATGGCTATGGCTGCTATGGTTATGCCTACGGCTGCTATGGCTATGGCTATGGCTGCTATGGCTACGGCTAAGGCTGCTATGGCTATGGCTATGGCTGCTTTCGCTATGGCTATGGCTGATATGCCTATGGCTATGGCTGCTATGGCTATGGCTATGCCTGCTATGGTTATGGCTATGGCTGCTATGGCTATGGCTATGGCTGCTGTGGCTATGGCTATGGCTGCTATGGCTATGGCTATGGCTGCTTTGGCTATGGCTGCTATAGCTATGGCTATTGCTGATATGGCTATGGCTATGGCTGCTATGGCTATGGCTATGGCTGCTTTGGCTACGGCTGCTATAGCTATGGCTATGGCTGCTAATGCTTTGGCTACGGCTATTGCTCCTTTGGATACGGCTATGCCTGCTATGGTTATGGCTATGGCTGCTATGGCTATGGCTATGGCTGCTATGGCTATGGCTATGGCTGGTATGGGTATGGCTATGGCTGCTTTGGCTATGGCTGCTATAGCTATGGCTATTGCTGATATGGCTATGGCTATAACTGCTATGGCTATGGCATCGGCTAATGTGGCTGTGGCTATGTCTATGTCTGCTATGGCTATGGCTATGGCTATGGCTGCTATGAATATAGCTACGGCTGCTATGTCTATGGCTGTGGCTATGGCTGCTATGGCTGTGGCTATGGCTATGGCTGCCGTGGCTATGGCATTGGCTATGTCTCGTATGGCTATGGCTATGTCTGCTATGGCTATGCCTATGGCAGCTATGGCAATGGCTGCTATAGCTATGGCTATGGCTGCTAATGCTTTGGCTACAGCTATGGCTCCTATGGATACGGCTATGCCTGCTATGGTTATGGCTATGGCTGCTATGGCTATGGCTATGGCTGCTATGGCTATGGCTATGGCTGGTATGGCTATGGCTATGGCTGCTATGGCTACGGCTATGGCTGCTATGGCTATGGCTATGGCTACTATGGCTATGGCTACGGCTGCTACGGCTATGGCTGCGGCTACTATGGCTATGGCTACGGCTGCTATGGCTATGGCTGCGGCTGCTATGGCTGTGGCTATGCGTGCTATTGCTATGGCTATGGCTGCTAAGGCTATGGCTATGTCTGCTATGGCTGCTATGGCTATTGCTGTTGCTGCTATGGCTATGGCTATGGCTATGGCTATGCCTGCGATGGGTACGGCTATGGCTGCTATGGCTATGGCTATGGCTGCTATCTCTATGGCTGGTATAGCTATGCCTATGACTGCTGCGGCTATGGCTATAACTGCTATGGCTATGGCATCGGCTAATGTGGCTGTGGCTATGTCTACGTCTGCTATGGCTATGGCTATGGCTATGGCTGCTATGAATATAGCTACGGCTGCTATGTCTATGGCTGTGGCTATGGCTGCTATGGCTGTGGCTATGGCTATGGCTGCTGTGGCTATGGCATTGGCTATGGCTGGTATGGCTATGGCTATGTCTGCTATGGCTATGGCTATGGCAGCTATGGCAATGGCTGCTATAGCTATGGCTATGGCTGCTAATGATTTGGCTACAGCTATGGCTCCTATGGATACGGCTATGCCTGCTATGGTTATGGCTATGGCTGCGGCTGCTATGGCTATGGCTATGCGTGCTATTGCTATGGCTATGGCTGCTAAGGCTATGGCTATGTCTGCTATGGCTGCTATGGCTATTGCTGTTGCTGCTATGACTATGGCTATGGCTATGGCTGCTATGGCTATGACTAAGGCTGCTATGGCTGCTATGGCTATGGCTATTGCTGCTATGGCTACTGCTATGGCTATGGCTATGGCTGCTATGGCTACGGCTATGGCTGCTATGGCTATGGCTATGGCTCCTATGGCTATGGCTATGGCTCCTATGGCTATGGCTGCTGTGGCTATGGCTATGGCTCCTATGGCTATGGCTATGGCTCCTATGGCTATGGCTATGGATGCTTTGGCCATGGCTAAATCTGCTATGGCTATGACTATTACTGCTACAGCTATGGCAATGGCTGCTATATCTATGGCTGCTATAGCTGTGGCTATGGCTCCTATGGCTATGGCTATGGCTCCTATGGCTATGGCTATGGATGCTTTGGCCATGGCTAAATCTGCTATGGCTATGACTATTACTGCTACAGCTATGGCAATGGCTGCTATATCTATGGCTGCTATAGCTATGGCTATGGCTGCTATTGCTATGACTATGGCTGCTATGGCTATGGCATTGGCTGCTGTGGCTATGGCTATGGCTATGACAATGGCCCCTATGGCCATGCCTATGGCTGCTGCGGCTATGGCTATAACTGCTATGGCTATGTCTATGGCTATGACTGCTATGGATATAGCTATGGCTGCTATGTCTATGGCTGTGGCTATGGCTGCTATGGCTGTGGCTATGGCTTTTGCTGCTGTGGCTATTGCTATGGCTGCTTTGGCAATGGCTGCTATAGCTATGGCTATGGCTGATAAGGCTATGGCTATAGCTGCTATGGCTATGGCTATGGGTACTTTGGCTATGGCTATGGCTGATATGCCTATGGCTATGGCTGCTATGGCTATGGCTATGCCTGCTATGGTTATGGCTATGGCTGCTATGGCTATGGCTATGGCTGCTGTGGCTATGGCTATGGCTGCTATGGCTATGGCTATGGCTGCTTTGGCTATGGCTGCTATAGCTATGGCTATTGCTGATATGGCTATGGCTATGGCTGCTATGGCTATGGCTATGGCTGCTTTGGCTACGGCTGCTATAGCTATGGCTATGGCTGCTAATGCTTTGGCTACGGCTATTGCTCCTTTGGATACGGCTATGCCTGCTATGGTTATGGCTATGGCTGCTATGGCTATGGCTATGGCTGCTATGGCTATGGCTATGGCTGGTATGGGTATGGCTATGGCTGCTTTGGCTATGGCTGCTATAGCTATGGCTATTGCTGATATGGCTATGGCTATAACTGCTATGGCTATGGCATCGGCTAATGTGGCTGTGGCTATGTCTATGTCTGCTATGGCTATGGCTATGGCTATGGCTGCTATGAATATAGCTACGGCTGCTATGTCTATGGCTGTGGCTATGGCTGCTATGGCTGTGGCTATGGCTATGGCTGCCGTGGCTATGGCATTGGCTATGTCTCGTATGGCTATGGCTATGTCTGCTATGGCTATGCCTATGGCAGCTATGGCAATGGCTGCTATAGCTATGGCTATGGCTGCTAATGCTTTGGCTACAGCTATGGCTCCTATGGATACGGCTATGCCTGCTATGGTTATGGCTATGGCTGCTATGGCTATGGCTATGGCTGCTATGGCTATGGCTATGGCTGGTATGGCTATGGCTATGGCTGCTATGGCTACGGCTATGGCTGCTATGGCTATGGCTATGGCTACTATGGCTATGGCTACGGCTGCTACGGCTATGGCTGCGGCTACTATGGCTATGGCTACGGCTGCTATGGCTATGGCTGCGGCTGCTATGGCTGTGGCTATGCGTGCTATTGCTATGGCTATGGCTGCTAAGGCTATGGCTATGTCTGCTATGGCTGCTATGGCTATTGCTGTTGCTGCTATGGCTATGGCTATGGCTATGGCTATGCCTGCGATGGGTACGGCTATGGCTGCTATGGCTATGGCTATGGCTGCTATCTCTATGGCTGGTATAGCTATGCCTATGACTGCTGCGGCTATGGCTATAACTGCTATGGCTATGGCATCGGCTAATGTGGCTGTGGCTATGTCTACGTCTGCTATGGCTATGGCTATGGCTATGGCTGCTATGAATATAGCTACGGCTGCTATGTCTATGGCTGTGGCTATGGCTGCTATGGCTGTGGCTATGGCTATGGCTGCTGTGGCTATGGCATTGGCTATGGCTGGTATGGCTATGGCTATGTCTGCTATGGCTATGGCTATGGCAGCTATGGCAATGGCTGCTATAGCTATGGCTATGGCTGCTAATGATTTGGCTACAGCTATGGCTCCTATGGATACGGCTATGCCTGCTATGGTTATGGCTATGGCTGCGGCTGCTATGGCTATGGCTATGCGTGCTATTGCTATGGCTATGGCTGCTAAGGCTATGGCTATGTCTGCTATGGCTGCTATGGCTATTGCTGTTGCTGCTATGGCTATGGCTATGGCTATGGCTGCTATGGGTATGACTAAGGCTGCTATGGCTGCTATGGCTATGGCTATTGCTGCTATGGCTACTGCTATGGCTATGGCTATGGCTGCTATGGCTACGGCTATGGCTGCTGTGGCTATGGCTATGGCTCCTATGGCTATGGCTATGGCTCCTATGGCTATGGCTATGGATGCTTTGGCCATGGCTAAATCTGCTATGGCTATGACTATTACTGCTACAGCTATGGCAATGGCTGCTATATCTATGGCTGCTATAGCTATGGCTATGGCTCCTATGGCTATGGCTATGGCTCCTATGGCTATGGCTATGGATGCTTTGGCCATGGCTAAATCTGCTATGGCTATGACTATTACTACTACAGCTATGGCAATGGCTTCTATATCTATGGCTGCTATAGCTATGGCTATGGCTGCTATTGCTATGACTATGGCTGCTATGGCTATGGCATTGGCTGCTGTGGCTATGGCTATGGCTATGACAATGACTCCTATGGCCATGCCTATGGCTGCTGCGGCTATGGCTATAACTGCTATGGCTATGTCTATGGCCATGGCTGCTATGGATATAGCTATGGCTGCTATGTCTATGGCTGTGGCTATGGCTGCTATGGCTGTGGCTATGGCTTTTGCTGCTGTGGCTATTGCTATGGCTGCTTTGGCAAAGGCTGCTATAGCTATGGCTGTGGCTGATATGGCTATGGCTATAGCTGCTATGGCTATGGCTATGGGTACTTTGGCTATGGCTATGGCTGATATGGCTATGGCTATGGCTGCTATGGCTATGGCTATGGCTGCTATGGCTATGGCTATGGCTGCTATGGCAATGGCTGCGGCTGCTATGGCTGTCGCTATGCGTGCTATAGCTATGGCTATGGCTGCGAAGGCTATGGCTATGTCTGCTATGGCTGCTATGGCTATTAATATTGCTGCTATGGCTATGGCTATGGCTATGGCTATGCCTGCGATGGGTACGGCTATGGCTGCTATGGCTATGCCTATGGCTGCTATGGCTATGGCTATGGAAGCTATGGCTATGGCTACGGCTGCTATGGCTATGGCTGCGGCTGCTATGGTTATCGCTATGCGTGCTATTGCTATGGATATGGCTGCTATGGCTATGACTATGGCTGTCATGTCTATGGCGGGTATAGCTATGACTATGGCTGCTACGGCTATGGCTACAGCTGCTATGGCTATGGCTATGGCTGCTATGGATATATCTGTGGCTGCTATGGCTATGGCTATGGCTACGTCTGGTATGGCCATCGCTATGGCTGCTGTGGCTGTGGCTATGGCTGCTATGGCTATAGCTACGGCTGCTAGGGCTGCTATGACGATGAATATTGCTGCCATGGCTGTGGCTATAGCAATGACTATGGCTGCTATGGCTATGGCTATGGCTGCTATGTCTATGACTGGTATAGCTATGCCTATGGCTGCTACGGCTATGGCTATAATTGCTATGGCTATGGCATGGGCTGCTGTGGCTATGGCTATGGCTATGATAATGGCTGCTATGGCAATGGCTATGGCTGCTATGTCTATGGCGGGTATAACTATGCCTATGGCTGCTACGGCTATGGCTATAACTGCTATGGCTATGGCATCGGCTAATGTGGCTATGGCTATGTCTATGGCTGCTATGGCTATGGCTATGGCTATGGCTGCTATGGATATAGCTATCGCTGCTATGTCTACGGCTATGGCTATGGTTGCTATGGCTGTGGCTATGGCTATGGCTGCTGTGGCTATGGCATTGGCTATGGCTCGTGCGGCTATTGCTATGGCTGCTATGGCTATGTCTATGGCTGCTATGGCAATGGCTGCTATAGCTATGGCTATGGCCGCTAATGCTTTGGCTACGGCTATGGCTCCTATGGATAAGGCTGTGCCTGCTATGGTTATGGCTATGGCTGCTATGGCCATGGCTATGGCTGCTATGGCTATGGCTATGGATGCTATGGCTATGGCTACGGCTGCTGTGGCTATGGCTGCGGCTGCTACGGTTATCGCTATGCGTGCTATTGCTATGGCTATGGCTGCTATGGCTATGACTAACCGCTGCTATGGCTGCTGTGGCTATGGCTATTGCTGCTATGGCTACTGCTATGGCTATGGCTATGGCTGCTATGGCTACGGCTATGGCTGCTATGGCTGTGGCTATGGCTGCTATGGCTATGGCTATGGCTGCTATGGCAATGGCTACGGCTGCTATGGCTGTTGCTATGCGTGCTTTGGCTATGGCTACGGCTGCTAAGGCAATTTCTATGTCTTCTATGGCTGCTATGGCTATTGCTGTTGCTGCTATGGCTATGGCTATGGCTATGGCTATGCCTGCGATGGGTACGGCTATGGCTGCTATGGCTATGGCTATGGCTGCTATGGCTATGGCTATGGATGCTATGGCTATGGCTACGGCTGCTGTGGCTATGGCTGCGGCTGCTATGGTTATCGCTATGCGTGCTATTGCTATGGCTATGGCTGCTATGGCTATGGCTATGGCTGCTATGGCTATGGCTATGGCTGCTATGGCTATGGCTACGGCTGCTATAGCTATTTCTGCGGCTGCTATGGCTATCGCTATGCGTGCTATTGCTATGGCTATGGCTCCTATGACTATGGCTATGGATTCTTTGGCTATGGCTATGGCTGCTATGGCTATGGCTACGGCTGCTATGGCTATGGCTGCTGTTGCCATGACTATGGCTGCTATGGCAATGGCCACGGCTGCTATGGCTATGGCTATGACTGCTGTGGCTATTGCTATTGCTGCTATGGCTATGGCTATGGCTGTTATGGCTGTCGCTATGCGTGCTATGGCTATGGCTATGGCTGCTATGGCTATGGCTATGACTGCTATGACTGCTATGGCTATGGCTACGGCTGCTATGGCTATGGCTGCTATAGCTATGGCTATGGCTCCTATGGCTATGGCTATGAATGCTTTGGCCATGGCTAAATCTGCTATGGCTATGACTATTACTGCTACAGCTATGGCAATGGCTGCTATACCTATGGCTGCTATAGCCATGGCTATGGCTGCTATTGCTATGACTATGGCTGCTATGGCTATGGCATTGGCTGCTGTGGCTATGGCTATAGCTGCTATGGCTATGGCTATGGGTACTTTGGCTATGGCGATGGCTGCTATAGCTATGGCTGTGGCTGCTATGGCTATGGCTATGGCTGCTATGGCTATCGCTATGGCTGCTATGCTTATCGCTGCTATGGCTATGGCTGGTATAGCTATGGCTGCTATAGCTGTGGCTATGGCTGCTATTGCCATGGCTATGGCTGCTACGGCAATGGCCAAGGCTGCTATGGCTATGGCTGCTATGGCAATGGCCAAGGCTGCTATGGCTATGGCTATGACTATGGCTGCTATGGCTATGGCTATGGCTGCCATGTCTATGGCGGGTATAGCTATGACTATGGCTGCTACGGCTATGGCTACAGCTGCTATGGCTATGGCTATGGCTGCTATGGATATATCTGTGGCTGCTATGGCTATGGCTATGGCTACGTCTGGTATGGCCATCGCTATGGCTGCTGTGGCTGTGGCTATGGCTCCTAAGGCTATGGCTATGTCTGCTATGGCTGCTATGGCTATTGCTGTTGCTGCTATGGCAATGGCTATGGCTATGGCTATGCCTGCGATGGGTACGGCTATGGCTGCTATGGCTATGGCTATGGCTGCTATGGCTATGGCTATGGATGCTATGGCTATGGCTACGGCTGCTGTGGCTATGGCTGCGGCTGCTATGGTTATCGCTATGCGTGCTATTGCTATGGCTATGGCTGCTATGGCTATGACTAAGGCTGCTATGGCTGCTGTGGCTATGGCTATTGCTGCTTTGGCTACTGCTATGGCTATGGCTATGGCTGCTATGGCTACGGCTATGGCTGCTATGGCTGTGGCTATGGCTGCTATGGCTATGGCTATGGCTGCTATGGCAATGGCTACGGCTGCTATTGCTGTCGCTATGCGTGCTATGGCTATGGCTATGGCTGCTAAGGCTATGGCTATGTCTGCTATGGCTGCTATGGCTATTGCTATTGCTGCTATGGCTATGGCTATGGCTATGGCTGTGCCTGCGATGGGTACGGCTATGGCTGCTATGGCTATGGCTATGGCTGCTATGGCTATGGGTATGGATGCTATGGCTATGGCTACGGCTGCTATGGCTATGGCTGCGGCTGTTATGGTTATCGTTATGCGTGCTATTGCTATGGATATGGCTGCTATGGCTATGACTATGGCTGCTATGGCTGCTATGGCTATGGCTATTGCTGCTATGGCTACTGCTATGGCTATGGCCATGGCTGCTATGGCTACGGCTATGGCTGATATGGCTATGTCTATGGCTGGCATAGCTATGCCTATGGCTGCTGCGGCTATGGCTATAACTGCAATGGCTATGGCATCGGCTAATGTGGCTATGGCTACGTCTATGGCTGCTATGGCTATGGCTATGGCTATAGCTGCTATGGCTATGGCTATGTGTACTTTGACTGTGGCTATGGCTGATATGGCTACGGCTTTGGCTGCTATGGCTATGGCTGCGGCTATTATGGCTATGGCTATGCGTGCTATTGCTATGGCTATGGCTGCTATGGCTATGGCTATGTCTGCTTTTGGCTATGGCTATGGCTGCTTTGGCTATGGCTGCTATAGCTATGGCTATGGCTGATATGGCTATGGCTATGGCTGCTATGGCAATGGCTACGGCTGCTATGGCTGTTGCTATGCGTGCTATGGCTATGGCTGCGGCTGCTAAGGCTATGGCTATGTCTGCTATGGCTGCTATGGCTATTGCTGTTGCTGCTATGGCTATGGCTATGGCTATGGCTATGCCTGCGATGGGTACGGCTATGGCTGCTATGGCTATGGCTATGGCTGCTATGGCTATGGCTATGGATGCTATGGCTATGGCTACGGCTACTGTGGCTATGGCTGCGGCTGCTATGGTTATCGCTATGCGTGCTATTGCTATGGCTATGGCTGCTATGGCTATGACCAAGGCTGCTATGGCTGCTGTGGCTATGGCTATTGCTGCTATGGCTACTGCTATGGCTATGGCTATGGCTGCTATGGCTACGGCTATGGCTGCTATGGCTATGGCTATGTCTCCTATGGCTGCGGCTATGGCTACTATGGCTATGGCTATGGATGCTTTGGCTATGGCTAAATCTGCTATGGCTATGACTATTACTGCTACAGCTATGGCAATGGCTGCTATATCCATGGCTGCTATAGCTATGGCTATGGCTGTTATTGCTATGACTATGGCTGCTATGGATATAGCTATGGCTGCTATGTCTATGGCTGTTGCTATGGCTGTTATGGCTGTGGCGATGGCTACGGCTGCTGTGGCTATTCCATTGGCTATGGCTCGTATGGCTATGGCTATGGCTGCTATGGCTACGGCTGCTATGGCTATGCCTATGGCAGCTATAGCAATGGCTGCTATAGCTATGGCTATGGCTGCTAGTGCTATGGCTATGGCTATGGCTCCAATGGATATGGCTATGGCTGCTATGGTTATGCCTACGGCTGCTATGGCTATGGCTATGGCTGCTATGGCTACGGCTAAGGCTGCTATGGCTATGGCTATGGCTGCTTTCGCTATGGCTGCTATAGCTATGGCTTTGGCTGATGTGGCTAAGGCTATGACTGCTATGGCTATGGCTATTCCGACGACTGCTATGGCTATGGCTACGGCTGCTATAGTTATGGCTATGGATGCTATGGCAATGGCCTTGGCTGCTATGGCTATGGCTATGGCTGCTAATGCTATGGCTATGGCTATGGCTGCAATGGCTATGGCTATGGCTGCTATGGCTGCTCTGGCTATGACTATTACTGCTATGGATATGGCTATGGCTATTGCTATTGCTGCTATGGCTATGCCTATGGCTATGGCTATTCCTGCGATGGCTACGGCTATGGCTGCTATGGCTGTGGCTATGGATGCTATGGCAATGGCTATGGCTGCTTTGGCTATGGCTGAAGCTGCTATGGCTATGGCTATGCCTGTTATGACTATGGCTATGGATGCTTTGGCTATGGCTATGGCGATGGCTGCTATGGCTATGGCTATGGCTGCTATGGCTGTGGCTATGGATGCTATGGAAATGGCTCTGTCTGCTTTGGCTATGGCTGAAGCTGCTATGGCTATGGCTATGCCTGCTATGACTATGGCTATGGATGCTTTGGCTATGGCTAAAGCTGCTATGGCAATGGCTATGTCTGCTATGGCTATGGCTATTGCTGCTATGGCTGTGGCTATGGCTATGGCTGATATGGCTATGGCTATGGCTGCTATGGCTGTTGCTATGCGTCCTATGGCTATGGCTATGGCTGCTGTGGCTATGGCTATGTCTGCTATGTGTGCTATGACTATGGCTAAAGCTGCTATGGCTATGGCTATGTCTGCTATGGCTATGGCTATTTCTGCAATGACTATGGCTATGACTATTGCTGATATGGCTATGGCTATTTCTGCTATGGCTATGGCTACTATAGCTATGGCTATTGCTGTTGCTGCTATGGCTATGGCTATGGCTATGGCTATGCCTGCGATGGGTACGGCTATGGCTGCTATGGCTATGGCTATGGCTGCTATGGCTATGGCTATGGCTGCTATGGCTATGGCTACGGCTGCTGTGGCTATGGCTGCGGCTGCTATGGTTATCGCTATGCGTGCTATTGCTATGGCTATGGCTGCTATGGCTATGACTAAGGCTGCTATGGCTGCTGTGGCTATGGCTATTGCTGCTACGGCTACTGCTATGGCTATGGCTATTGCTGCTATGGCTACGGCTATGGCTGCTATGGCTATGGCTATGGCTCCTATGGCTACGTCTACGGCTGCTATGGCTGTGGCTGTGGCTATGGCTGCTATGGATATAGCTATGGCTGCTATGTCTATGGCTGTGGCTATGGCTGCTATGGCTGTGGCTATGGCTATGGCTGCTGTGGCTATGGCTATGGCTGCTTTGTCTATGGCTGCTATAGCTATGGCTATGGCTGGTATGGCTATGGCTATGGCTGCTATGGCTATGGCTATGGCGATGGCTGCTATAGCTATGGCTGTGGCTGCTATGGCTATGGCTATGGCTGCTATGGCTATGGATACGGCTGCTATGGCTGTCGCTATGCGTGCTATGGCTATGACTATGGCTGCTATGGCTATGGCTATGGCTGCTATGGCTTCTATACCTATGGCTATTGCTGCTATGGCTACTGCTATGGCTATTGCTATGGCTGCTATGGCTATGGCTATGGCTGCTGTGGCTGCTCTGGCTATGACTGTTGCTGCTATGGCTATGGCTATGGCTATGGCTATTGCTGCTATGGCTGCGGCTATGGCTATGACAATGGCTGCTATGGCTATGGCAATGGCTGCTATGTCAATGGTATAGATATGCCTATGGCTGCTACGGCTATGCCTATAACTGCTATGGCTATGGTATTGGCTACTGTGGCTATGTCTATGTCTATGGCTGCTATGGCTATGGCTATGGCTATGGCTGCTATGGATATAGCTATGGCTGCTATGTCTATGGCTGTTGCTATGGCTGTTATGGCTGTGGCGATGGCTACGGCTGCTGTGGCTATGCCATTGGCTATGGCTCGTATGGCTATGGCTATGGCTGCTATGGCTACGGCTGCTATGGCTATGCCTATGGCAGCTATAGCAATGGCTGCTATAGCTATGGCTATGGCTGCTAGTGCTATGGCTATGGCTATGGCTCCAATGGATATGGCAATGGCTGCTATGGTTATGCCTACGGCTGCTATGGCTATGGCTATGGCTGCTATGGCTACGGCTAAGGCTGCTATGGCTATGGCTATGGCTGCTTTCGCTATGGCTGCTATAGCTATGGCTATGGCTGATATGGCTAAGGCTATGACTGCTATGGCTATGGCTATTCCGATGACTGCTATGGCTATGGCTACGGCTGCTATAGTTATGGCTATGGATGCTATGGCAATGGCCTTGGCTGCTATGGCTATGGCTATGGCTGCTAATGCTATGGCTATGGCTATGGCTGCAATGGCTATGGCTATGGCTGCTATGGCTGCTCTGGCTATGACTATTACTGCTATGGCTATGGCTATGGCTATTGCTATTGCTGCTGTGGCTATGCCTATGGCTATGCCTATTCCTGCGATGGCTACGGCTATGGCTGCTATGGCTGTGGCTATGGATGCTATGGCAATGGCTATGGCTGCTTTGGCTATGGCTGAAGCTGCTATGGCTATGGCTATGCCTGCTATGACTATGGCTATGGATGCTTTGGCTATGGCTATGGCGAGGGCTGCTATGGCTACGGCTATGGCTGCTATGGCTGTGGCTATGGATGCTATGGAAATGGCTCTGGCTGCTTTGGCTATGGCTGAAGCTGCTATGGCTATGGCTATGCCTGCTATGACTATGGCTATGGATGCTTTGGCTATGGCTAAAGCTGCTGTGGCTATGGCTATGTCTGCTATGGCTATGGCTATTGCTGCTATGGCTATGGCTATGGCTATGGCTGATATGGCTATGGCTATGGCTGCTATGGCTGTTGCCATGCGTCCTATGGCTATGGCTATGGCTGCTGTGGCTATGGCTATGTCTGCTATGTCTGCTATGACTATGGCTAAAGCTGCTATGGCTATGGCTATGTCTGCTATGGCTATGGCTATTTCTGCAATGACTATGGCTATGGCTATTGCTGATATGGCTATGGCTATGGCTGCTATGGCTATGGCTACTATAGCTATGGCTATTGCTGTTGCTGCTATGGCTATGGCTATCGCTATGGCTATGCCTGCGATGGGTACGGCTATGGCTGCTATGGCTATGGCTATGGCTGCTATGGCTATGGCTATGGCTGCTATGGCTATGGCTACGGCTGCTGTGGCTATGGCTGCGGCTGCTATGGTTATCGCTATGCGTGCTATTGCTA
This sequence comes from Calliopsis andreniformis, assembly GCF_051401765.1. Taxonomy (NCBI): domain Eukaryota; kingdom Metazoa; phylum Arthropoda; class Insecta; order Hymenoptera; family Andrenidae; genus Calliopsis; species Calliopsis andreniformis. The sequence continues at coordinate 16,593 of NW_027480671.1, forward strand.
TGGTTATGGCTGCTATGGCTATGACTAAGGCTGCTATGGCTGCTGTGGCTATGGCTATTGCTGCTACGGCTACTGCTATGGCTATGGCTATTGCTGCTATGGCTACGGCTATGGCTGCTATGGCTATGCCTATGGCTCCTACGGCAATGGCTGCTATAGCTATGGCTACGGCTGCTAATGCTACGGCTATGGCTATGGCTCCTATGGATATGGCTATGGCTCCTATGGATATGGCTATTGCTGCTATGGCTATGGCTATGGCTATGGCTATGCCTGCGATGGCTGCGGCTATGTCTGCTATGGCTACGGCTGCTATAGCTATGGCTATGGCTGCTATGGCTATGGCTATGGCTGCTAATTCTTTGGCTACGGCTATGGCTCCTATGGATAAGGCTATGCATGCTATGGTTATGGCTATGGCTGCTATGGCTGTGGCTATGGCTGCTATGGCTATGGCTATGGCTGCTATGGCTATGGCTTTGGCTGCCTTGGCTATGGTTGCTATAGCTATGGCTATGGCTGGTATGGCTATGGCTATAGCTGCTATGGCTATGGCAATGGATGCTTTGGCTATGGCTATGACTGCTATGGCTATTGCTATTGCTGCTATGGCTATGGCTATGGCTGCTATGGCTGTCGCTATGCGTGCTATGGATATGGCTATGGCTGCTATGGCCATGGCTATGGCTGCTATGGCTATGGCTATGGCTGCTTTGGCTATGGCTACAGCAGCTATAGCTACGGCTCTGGCTGCTATCGCTATGGCTGCTATGGCTGTGGCTATGGCTGCTATGGCTATGGCTATGGCTGCTATGGATATGGCTATGGCTGCTATGGCTATGGCTGGTATAGCTATGCCTCTGGCTGCTACGGCTATGGCTATAACTGCTATAGCTATGGCATTGGCTGCTGTGGCTATGGCTACAGCAGCTATAGCTACGTCTCTGGCTGCTATCGCTATGGCTGCTATGGCTGTGGCTATGGCTGCTATGGCTATGGCTATGGCTGCTATGGATATGGCTATGGCTGCTTTGGCTATGGCTACAGCAGCTATAGCTACGGCTCTGGCTGCTATCGCTATGGCTGCTATGGCTGTGGCTATGGCTGCTATGGCTATGGCTATGGCTGCTATGGATATGGCTATGGCTGCTATGGCTATGGCTGGCATAGCTATGCCTATGGCTGCTGCGGCTATGGCTATAACTGCTATGTCTATGGCATCGGCTAATGTGGCTATGGCTATGGCTATGGCCGCTATGGATATACCTATGGCTGCTATGTCTATGGCTGTGGCTATGGCTGCTATGGCAGTGGCTATGGCTGCTATGGCTGTGGTTATGGCTATGGCTGCTGTAGCTATGGCATTAGCTATGCCTCGTATGGCTATGATTATGGCTGATACGGCTATGGCTACGGCTGCTATGGCTATGGCTGCGGCTGCTATGGCTATCGCTGTGCGTGCTAATGCTATGGCTATGGCTGCTATGGATATGGCTATGGCTGCTATGGCTGCTATGGCTATGGCTATTGCTGCTATGGCTACTGCTATGGCTATGGCTATGGCTGCTATGGCTATGACTATTGCTGCTGTGTCTATGGTGATGACTATTGCTGCTATGTCTATGGCTATGGCTGGTATGTCTATGGCTGGTATAGCTATGCCTATGGCTGCTACCGCTATGGCTATAACGGCTATGGCTATAGCTTTGGTTACTGTGGCAATGGCTATGTATATGGCTGCCATGGCTATGACTATGGCTATGGATGCTATGGATATAGGTATGGCTGCTATGGCTATGGCTATGGCTGCTATGGCTATGGCTGCTATAGCTATGGCTATGGCTGATATGGCTATGGCTATGGCTGCTATGGCTATGGGTATGGCGATGGCTGCTATGGCTATGGCTATGGCTGCTATGGCTATGGCTATGTATGCTATGTCAATGGCTATGGATGCTTTGGCTATGGCTATGGATGATATGGCTATGGCTGCGGCTGCTATGGCTATCGCTATGCGTGCTATTGCTATGGCCATGGCTGCTATGGCTATGGCTATGGCTGCTATAGCTGCTATGGCTATGGCTATTGCTGCTATGGCTACTGCTATGGCTATGGCTATTGCTGCTATGGCTGCTATGGCTATGGCTATGGCTGCTAGGGCTGCTATGGCGATGACTATTGCTGCTATGGCTATGACTATGGCTGCTATGGCTATGGCTATTGCTGCTATGGCTGCTATGGCTATGGCTATGGCTGTTAGGGCTGCTATGGCGATGACTATTGCTGCTATGGCTATGGCTATGGCTATGACTCTGGCTGCTATGGCTATGGCTATGGCTGCTACGTCTATGACTGGTATAGCTATCACTATGGCTGCTACGGCATGGGTATAATTGCTATGGCTATGGCATTGGCTGCTGCGGCTATGGCTATGGCTATGACAATGGCTGCTATGGCTTTTGCTATGGCTGCTATGTCTATGGCGGGTATAGCTATGCCTATGGCTGCTGTGGCTATGGCTATGGCTATGTCTGCTCTGGCTATGGCTACGGCTTTTATGGCTATGCCTATGCCTATGGCTGATATGGCTATGGCTATGGCTGCTATGGCTATGGCTAGGCTGCTATGGCTACCGCTATGCGTGCTGTTGCTATGACTATGGCTCCTATGGCTATGCCTATGGCTGCTATGGCTGTGGCTATTGCTGCTATGGATATAGCTATGGCTGCTATGGCTATGGCTATGGCTGCTATGTCTATGGCTGGTGTAGTTATGCCTACGGCTGCTATGGCTATGAATATTGCTGCTATGGCTATGGCTATGACTATGGCCGCTATGGCTATGGCTATGGCTGCCACGTCTATGGTTGGTATAGCTATGACTATGGCTGCTACGGCTATGGCTACAGCTGCTATGGCTATGGCTATGGCTGCTGTGGATATATCTGTGGCTGCTATGGCTATGGCTATGGCTACGTCTGTTATGGCCGTCGCTATGGCTGCTGTGGCTGTGGCTATGGCTGCTATGGCTATAGCTACGGCTGCTAGGGCTGCTATGGCGATGAATATTGCTGCTATGTCTGTGGCTACGGCTATGGCTATGACAATGGCTGCTATGGCTATCGCTATGCGTGCTAATGCTATGGCTATGGCTGCTATGGATATAGCTATGGCTGCTATGGCTATGGCTATGGCTGCTATGGCTATGGCTGCTATAGCTATGGCTATGGCTGATATGGCTATGGCTAAGGCTGCTATGGCTATGGCTATGGCGATGGCTGCTATGGCTATGGCTATGGCTGCTATGGCTATGCCTATGGCTGCTACGGCTATGGCTATAATTGCTATGGCTATGGCATTGGCTGCTGTGGCTATGGCTATGGCTATGACAATGGCTGCTATGGCTATGGCTATGGCTGCTATGTCTATGGCGGGTATAGCTATGCCTATGGCTGCTACGGCTATGGCTATAACTGCTATGGCTATGGCATCGGCTAATGTGGCTATGGCTATGTCTATGGCTGCTATGGCTTTGGCTATGGCTATGGCTGCTATGGATATAGCTATCGCTGCTGTGTCTACGGCTGTGGCTATGGTTGCTATGGCTGTGGCTATGGCTATGGCTGCTGTGGCTATGGCATTGGCTATGGCTCGTGCGGCTATTGCTATGTCTGCTATAGCTATGCCTATGGCTGCTATGGCAATGGCTGCTATAGCTATGGCTATGGCTGCTAATGCTTTGGCTACGGCTATGGCTCCTATGGATAAGGCTATGCCTGCTATGGTTATGGCTATGGCTGCTATGGCTATGGCTACGGCTGCTATGGCTATGGCTGCGGCTGCTATGGCTATCGCTATGCGTGCTAATGCTATGGCTATGGCTGCTATGGATATGGCTATGGCTGCTATGGCTGGTATGGCTATGGCTATTGCTGCTATGGCTACGTCTGCTATGGCTATGGCTGCGGCTGCTATGGCTATCGCTGTGCGTGCTATTGCTATTTCTGCTATGGCTATGGCTATGGCTATGGCTATGCCCGCGATGGCTACGGCTATGGCTGCCATGGCTATGGCTATGTCTGCTATGGCTTTGGCTACGTCTGCTTTGGCTATGGCTATGGCTGATATGGCTATGGCTATAGCTGCTATGGCTATGACTACCGCTGCTATGGCTGTCGCTATGCGTGCTATGTCTATGGCTATGGCTGCTATGGCTATGGCTATGGCTGCTTTGGCTACGGCTGCTATAGCTATGGCTATGGCTGATATGGCTATGGCTGGTATAGCTATGCCTATGGCTGCTACCGCTATGGCTATAACTGCTATGGCTATTGCATTGGCTACTGTGGCTATGGCTATGGCATTGGCTACTGTGGCTATGGCTATGTATATGGCTGCCATGGCTATTTCTATGGCTGCTATGGCTATGGCTACGGCTGCTATGGCTATGGCTGCTATAGTTATGGCTATGGCTGGTATAGAGATGGCTATGTCTGATATGGCTATGGCTATGGCTGCTATGGCTATGGCTATGGCGATGGCTGCTATAGCTATGGCTGTGGCTGCTATGGCTATGGCTACGGCTGCTATGGCTATCGCTATGGCTGCTAAGGCTATGGCTATGGCTATGGCTTCTATGGATATGGCCATGGCTGCTATGGCCGTGGTGATGGCTGCTGTGGCTATGACTATGGCTGCTATGGCTATGGCAGCTGTGGCTATAGCTATGGCTGCTAAGGCTATGGCTATGGCTATGGCTGCTACGGCTATGGCTATGGCTATGGCTATGGCTGCTATGGCTATGCCTACGGCTGCTATGGGTATGGCTATGGCTGCTAAGGCTATGGCTATATCTGCTGTGGCTATGACTATGGCTGTTATGGCTATGGCTGCTAATGCTATGACTATGGCTGCTGTGGCTATGGCTATGGCTCCTATGACTATGGCTATGGATGCTTTGGCTGGGTGTAAAGCTGCTATGGCTATGGCTAAGACTGCAATGGCTATGGCTATGGCTATTTCTGCTATGGCTGCTGCTAAGGCTACGGCTATGGCTGCTGTGGCTATAGCTACGGCTGCTAGCGCTGCTATGGCGATGACTGTTGCTGCTATGGCTATGGCTATGGCCATGGCTATGGCTGCTATGGCTATGGCTATGGCTGCTGTGGCTGCTATGGCTATTACTATTGCTGGTATGGCTATGGCTATGGCTATGGCTATGGCTATGGCTATGACTGCGATGGCTACGGCTATGGCTGCTATGGCTATGGCTATGGCTGCTATGGCTATGGCTATGGCTGCTATGGCTATGTCTACGGCTGCTATGGCTATGGCTGCGGCTGCTATGGCCAATGCTATGCGTGCTATTGCTATGGCTATGGCTGCTGTGGCTATGGCTGTGGCTGCTATGGCTGCTATGGCTATGGCTATTGCTGCTATGGCTACTGCTATGGCTACGGCTATGTCTGCTATGGCTACGGCTGCTATAGCTATGGCTATGGCTGCTATGGCTATGGCTATGGCTGCTAATGCTTTGGCTACGGCTATGGCTCCTATGGATAAGGCTATGCATGCTATGGTTATGGCTATGGCTGCTATGGCTGTGGCTATGGCTGCTATAGCTATGGCTATGGCTGCTATGGCTGTGGCTATGGTTATGGCTGCTGTGGCTATGGCATTGGCTATGGCTCGTATGGCTATGGCTATGGCTGCTATGGCTATGCCTATGGCTGCTATAGCAATGGCTGCTATAGCTATGGCTATGGCTGCTCATGCTTTGGCTACGACTATGGCTCCTGTGGATACGGCTATGCCTGCTATGGTTATGGCTATGGCTGCTATGGCTATGGCTATGGCTGCTATGGCTATGGCTATGGCTATGGCTGCTATGGCTATGGCTAAGGCTGCTCTGGCTATGGCTGCTATAGCTATGGCTATGGCTGATATGGCTATGGCTATAGCTGCTATGGCTATGGCTGTGGGTACCTTTGCTATGGCTATGGCAGATATGGCTACGGCTATGGCTGCTATGGCTATGGCTATGGCTGCTATGGCTATGGCTACGGCTGCTATGGCTATGGCTGCGGCTGCTATGGCTATAGCTATGCGTGCTATTGCTATGGCTATGGCTGCTATGGCTATGGCTATTGCTGCTATGGCTACTGCTATGGCTATGGCTATGGCTGCTATGGCTGTGGCTGCTATGGCTGCTATGGCTATGGCGGCTATGGCTATGGCTATGGCTATGGCTGCTATGACTATGGCTATGGCTATGGCTGCTATGGCTATGGCTACGGCTATGGCTGCTGTAGCTATGGCTATGGCTGCAATGGCAGTGTCTATGTCTGCTATGGCTATGGCTATGGCTATGGCTGCTATGAATATATCTACGGCTGCTATGTCTATGCCTGTGGCTATGGCTGCTATGGCTATGCCTATGGCTGCTATGGCAATGGCTGCTATAGCTATGGCTATGGCAGCTAATGCTTTGGCTACGGCTATTGCTCCTTAGGATACGGCTATGCCTGCTATGGTTATGGCTATGGCTGCTATGGCTATGGCTATGGCTGCTATGACTATGGCTATGGCTGGTATGGCTATGGCTATGGCTGCTATAGCAATGGCTGCTATAGCTATGGCTATGGCTGCTCATGCTTTGGCTACGGCTATGGCTCCTGTGGATACGGCTATGCCTCCTATGGTTATGGCTATGGCTGCTATGGCAATGGCTACGGCTGCTATGGCTGTCGCTATGCGTGCTATAGCTATGGCTATGGCTGCGAAGGCTATGGCTATGTCTGCTATGGCTGCTATGGCTATTAATATTGCTGCTATGGCTATGGCTATGGCTATGGCTATGCCTGCGATGGGTACGGCTATGGCTGCTATGGCTATGGCTATGGCTGCTATGGCTATGGCTATGGAAGCTATGGCTATGGCTACGGCTGCTATGGCTATGGCTGCGGCTGCTATGGTTATCGCTATGCGTGCTATTGCTATGGATATAGCTGCTATGGCTATGACTATGGCTGCTCTGGCTGCTATGGCTATGGCTATTGCTGCTATGGCTACTGCTATGGCTATGGCTATGGCTGCTATGGCTACGGCTATGGCTGATATGGCAATGTCTATGGCTGGTATAGCTATGCCTATGGCTGCTGCGGCCATGGCTATAACTGCTATGGCTATGGCATCGGCTAATGTGGCTATGGCTACGTCTATTGCTGCTATGGCTATGGCTATGGCTATAGCTGCTATGGCTATGGCTATGGGTACTTTGGCTGTGGCTATGGCTGATATGGCTACGGCTATGGCTGCTATGGCTATGGCTATGGCTGCTATGGCTATGGCTGCTATGGCTATGGCTACGGCTGCTATGGCTACGGCTGCGGCTAGTATGGCTATGGCTATGCGTGCTATTGCTATGGCTATGGCTGCTATAGCTATGGCTGTGGCTGCTATGGCTATGGCTATGGCTGCTATGGCTATGGCTATGGCTGCTATGTCTGTGGCTGGTATAGCTATGCCTATGGCTGCTACGGCTATGTCTATAACTGCTATGGCTATGGCATTGGTGACTGTGGCTATGGCTATGTCTATGGCTGCTATGGCTATGGCTATGTGTATGGCTGTTATGTATATAGCTATGGCTGCTATGGCTATGGCTATGGCTGCTATGGCTATGGCTACGGCTGCTATGGCTACGGCTGCGGCTAGTATGGCTATGGCTATGCGTGCTATTGCTATGGCTATGGCTGCTATAGCTACGGCTGTGGCTGCTATGGCTATGGCTACGGCTGCTATGGCTATGGCTGCTGTTGCCATGACTATGGCTGCTATGGCAATGGCCACGGCTGCTATGGCTATGGCTATGACTATGGCTGCTATGGCCATCGCTATGGCTGCTATGGCTATGGCTATGGCTGCTAAGGCTATGGCTATGGCTATGGCTCCTATGGATATGGTTATGGCTGCAATGGCCATGGCTATGGCTGCTATGGCTATGGCTATGGCTGCTTTGGCTATGGCTACAGCTGTTATAGCTACGGCTCTGGCTGCTATCGCTATGGCTGCTGTGGCTATGGCTGTGGCCGCTATGGCTGCTATGGCTATGGCTATTGCTGCTATGGCTACTGCTATGGCTACAGCTATGTCTGCTATGGCTACGGCTGCTATCTCTATGGCTATGTCTGCTATGGCTATGGCTATGGCTGCTAATGCTTTGGCTACGGCTATGGCTCCTATGGATAAGGCTATGCATGCTATGGTTATGGCTATGGCTGCTACGGCTGTGGCTATGGCTGCTATGGCTATGGCAATGACTGCTGTGGCTATTGCTATTGCTGCTATGGCTATGGCTATGGCTGTTATGGGTGTCGCTATGCGTGCTATTGCTATGGCTATGGCTGCTATGGCTATGGCTATGACTGCTATGACTGCTATGGCTATGGCTACGGCTGCTATGGCTATGGCTGCTATAGCTATGGCTATGGCTGCTATGGCTATGGCTATGGCTGCTATGGCTATCGCTATGGCTGCTATGGCTATCGCTGCTATGGCTATGGCTGGTATAGCTATGCCTGCTATAGCTACGGCTATGGCTCCTATTGCCATGACTATGGCTATCGCTATGGCTATGGCTACGGCTGCTATAGCTATTTCTGCGGCTGCTATGGCTATCGCTATGCGTGCTATTGCTATGGCAATGGCTCCTATGACTATGGCTATGCATTCTTTGGCTATGGCTATGGCTGCTATGGCTATGGCTACGGCTGCTATGGCTATGGCTGCTGTTGCCATGACTATGGCTGCTATGGCAATGGCCACGGCTGCTATGGCTATGGCTATGACTGCTGTGGCTATTGCTATTGCTGCTATGGCTATGGCTATGGCTGTTATGGCTGTCGCTATGCGTGCTATGGCTATGGCTATGGCTGCTATGGCTATGGCTATGACTGCTATGACTGCTATGGCTACGGCTACGGCTGCTATGGCTATGGCTGCTATAGCTATGGCTATGGCGGCTATGGCTATGGCTATGGCTGCTATGGCTATCGCTATGGCTGCTATGGCTATGGCTATGGATTCTTTGGCTATGGCTATGGCTGCTATGGCTAGGGCTACGGCTGCTATGGCTATGGCTGCTGTTGCCATGACTATGGCTGCTATGGCAATGGCCACGGCTGCTATGGCTATGGCTATGACTATGGCTGCTATGGCCATCGCTATGGCTGCTATGGCTATGGCTATGGCTGCTAAGGCTGTGGCTATGGCTATGGCTGCTTTGGCAATGGCTGCTATAGCTATGGCTATGGCTGATATGGCTATGGCTATAGCTGCTATGGCTATGGCTATGGGTACTTTGGCTATGGCTATGGCTGATATGGCTATGGCTATGGCTGCTATGGCTATGGCTATGGCTGCCATGGCTATGGCTATGGCCGCTATGGCAATGGCTACGGCTGCTATGGCTGTCGCTATGCGTGCTATGGCTATGGCTATGGCTGCTAAGGCTATGGCTATGTCTGCTATGGCTGCTATGGCTATTGCCATTGCTGCTATGGCTATGGCTATGGCTATGGCTATGACTGCGATGGGTACGGCTATGGCTGCTATGGCTATGGCTATGGCTGCTATGGCTATGGCTATGGATGCTATGGCTATTGCTACGGCTGCTATGGCTATGGCTGTGGCTGCTATGGTTATCGCTATGCGTGCTATTGCTATGGATATGGCTGCTATGGCTATGACTATGGCTGCTATGGCTATGGCTATGGCTGCTATGGCTATGGCTATGGCTGCTTTGGCTATGGCTGCTATAGCGATGGCTATGGCTGATATGGCTATGGCTATAGCTGCTATGGCTGTGGCTATGGATGCTTTGGCTATGGTTATGGCTGATATGGCTATGGCTATGGCTGCTATGGCAATGGCTACGGCTGCTATGGCTGTCGCTATGCGTGGTATGGCTATGGCTATGGCTGCTAAGGCTACGGCTGCTATGGCTGTGCCTATGGCAGCTATAGCAATGGCTGCTATAGCTATGGCTATGGCTATGGCTGCTATGGCTACGGCTATGGCTGCTATGGCTATGGCTATGGCTGCTTTGGCTATGGCTGCTATAGCGATGGCTATGGCTGATATGGCTATGGCTATAGCTGCTATGGCTGTGGCTATGGATGCTTTGGCTATGGTTATGGCTGATATGGCTATGGCTATGGCTGCTATGGCAATGGCTACGGCTGCTATGGCTGTCGCTATGCGTGCTATGGCTATGGCTATGGCTGCTAAGGCTACGGCTGCTATGGCTGTGCCTATGGCAGCTATAGCAATGGCTGCTATAGCTATGGCTATGGCTATGGCTGCTATGGCTGTGGCTATGGATGCTATGGCAATGGCTATGGCTGCTTTGGCTATGGCTGCGGCAGCTATGGCCAGTGCTATGCGTGCTATTGCTATGGCTATGGCTGCTGTGGCTATGGCTGTGGCCGCTATGGCTGCTATGGCTATGGCTATTGCTGCTATGGCTACTGCTATGGCTACAGCTATGTCTGCTATGGCTACGGCTGCTATCTCTATGGCTATGTCTGCTATGGCTATGGCTATGGCTGCTAATGCTTTGGCTACGGCTATGGCTCCTATGGATAAGGCTATGCATGCTATGGTTATGGCTATGGCTGCTACGGCTGTGGCTATGGCTGCTATGGCTATGGCAATGACTGCTGTGGCTATTGCTATTGCTGCTATGGCTATGGCTATGGCTGTTATGGGTGTCGCTATGCGTGCTATTGCTATGGCTATGGCTGCTATGGCTATGGCTATGACTGCTATGACTGCTATGGCTATGGCTACGGCTGCTATGGCTATGGCTGCTATAGCTATGGCTATGGCTGCTATGGCTATGGCTATGGCTGCTATGGCTATCGCTATGGCTGCTATGGCTATCGCTGCTATGGCTATGGCTGGTATAGCTATGCCTGCTATAGCTACGGCTATGGCTCCTATTGCCATGACTATGGCTATCGCTATGGCTATGGCTACGGCTGCTATAGCTATTTCTGCGGCTGCTATGGCTATCGCTATGCGTGCTATTGCTATGGCAATGGCTCCTATGACTATGGCTATGCATTCTTTGGCTATGGCTATGGCTGCTATGGCTATGGCTACGGCTGCTATGGCTATGGCTGCTGTTGCCATGACTATGGCTGCTATGGCAATGGCCACGGCTGCTATGGCTATGGCTATGACTGCTGTGGCTATTGCTATTGCTGCTATGGCTATGGCTATGGCTGTTATGGCTGTCGCTATGCGTGCTATGGCTATGGCTATGGCTGCTATGGCTATGGCTATGACTGCTATGACTGCTATGGCTACGGCTACGGCTGCTATGGCTATGGCTGCTATAGCTATGGCTATGGCGGCTATGGCTATGGCTATGGCTGCTATGGCTATCGCTATGGCTGCTATGGCTATGGCTATGGATTCTTTGGCTATGGCTATGGCTGCTATGGCTAGGGCTACGGCTGCTATGGCTATGGCTGCTGTTGCCATGACTATGGCTGCTATGGCAATGGCCACGGCTGCTATGGCTATGGCTATGACTATGGCTGCTATGGCCATCGCTATGGCTGCTATGGCTATGGCTATGGCTGCTAAGGCTGTGGCTATGGCTATGGCTGCTTTGGCAATGGCTGCTATAGCTATGGCTATTGCTGATATGGCTATGGCTATAGCTGCTATGGCTATGGCTATGGGTACTTTGGCTATGGCTATGGCTGATATGGCTATGGCTATGGCTGCTATGGCTATGGCTATGGCTGCCATGGCTATGGCTATGGCCGCTATGGCAATGGCTACGGCTGCTATGGCTGTCGCTATGCGTGCTATGGCTATGGCTATGGCTGCTAAGGCTATGGCTATGTCTGCTATGGCTGCTATGGCTATTGCCATTGCTGCTATGGCTATGGCTATGGCTATGGCTATGACTGCGATGGGTACGGCTATGGCTGCTATGGCTATGGCTATGGCTGCTATGGCTATGGCTATGGATGCTATGGCTATTGCTACGGCTGCTATGGCTATGGCTGTGGCTGCTATGGTTATCGCTATGCGTGCTATTGCTATGGATATGGCTGCTATGGCTATGACTATGGCTGCTATGGCTATGGCTATGGCTGCTATGGCTATGGCTATGGCTGCTTTGGCTATGGCTGCTATAGCGATGGCTATGGCTGATATGGCTATGGCTATAGCTGCTATGGCTGTGGCTATGGATGCTTTGGCTATGGTTATGGCTGATATGGCTATGGCTATGGCTGCTATGGCAATGGCTACGGCTGCTATGGCTGTCGCTATGCGTGCTATGGCTATGGCTATGGCTGCTAAGGCTACGGCTGCTATGGCTGTGCCTATGGCAGCTATAGCAATGGCTGCTATAGCTATGGCTATGGCTATGGCTGCTATGGCTACGGCTATGGCTGCTATGGCTATGGCTATGGCTGCTTTGGCTATGGCTGCTATAGCGATGGCTATGGCTGATATGGCTATGGCTATAGCTGCTATGGCTGTGGCTATGGATGCTTTGGCTATGGTTATGGCTGATATGGCTATGGCTATGGCTGCTATGGCAATGGCTACGGCTGCTATGGCTGTCGCTATGCGTGCTATGGCTATGGCTATGGCTGCTAAGGCTACGGCTGCTATGGCTGTGCCTATGGCAGCTATAGCAATGGCTGCTATAGCTATGGCTATGGCTATGGCTGCTATGGCTGTGGCTATGGATGCTATGGCAATGGCTATGGCTGCTTTGGCTATGGCTGCGGCTGCTATGGCCAGTGCTATGCGTGCTATTGCTATGGCTATGGCTGCTGTGGCTATGGCTGTGGCCGCTATGGCTGCTATGGCTATGGCTATTGCTGCTATGGCTACTGCTATGGCTACAGCTATGTCTGCTATGGCTACGGCTGCTATCTCTATGGCTATGTCTGCTATGGCTATGGCTATGGCTGCTAATGCTTTGGCTACGGCTGTGGCTCCTATGGATAAGGCTATGCATGCTATGGTTATGGCTATGGCTGCTACGGCTGTGGCTATGGCTGCTATGGCTATGGCAATGACTGCTGTGGCTATTGCTATTGCTGCTATGGCTATGGCTATGGCTGTTATGGGTGTCGCTATGCGTGCTATTGCTATGGCTATGGCTGCTATGGCTATGGCTATGACTGCTATGACTGCTATGGCTATGGCTACGGCTGCTATGGCTATGGCTGCTATAGCTATGGCTATGGCTGCTATGGCTATGGCTATGGCTGCTATGGCTATCGCTATGGCTGCTATGGCTATCGCTGCTATGGCTATGGCTGGTATAGCTATGCCTGCTATAGCTACGGCTATGGCTCCTATTGCCATGACTATGGCTATCGCTATGGCTATGGCTACGGCTGCTATAGCTATTTCTGCGGCTGCTATGGCTATCGCTATGCGTGCTATTGCTATGGCAATGGCTCCTATGACTATGGCTATGCATTCTTTGGCTATGGCTATGGCTGCTATGGCTATGGCTACGGCTGCTATGGCTATGGCTGCTGTTGCCATGACTATGGCTGCTATGGCAATGGCCACGGCTGCAATGGCTATGGCTATGACTGCTGTGGCTATTGCTATTGCTGCTATGGCTATGGCTATGGCTGTTATGGCTGTCGCTATGCGTGCTATGGCTATGGCTATGGCTGCTATGGCTATGGCTATGACTGCTATGACTGCTATGGCTACGGCTACGGCTGCTATGGCTATGGCTGCTATAGCTATGGCTATGGCGGCTATGGCTATGGCTATGGCTGCTATGGCTATCGCTATGGCTGCTATGGCTATGGCTATGGATTCTTTGGCTATGGCTATGGCTGCTATGGCTAGGGCTACGGCTGCTATGGCTATGGCTGCTGTTGCCATGACTATGGCTGCTATGGCAATGGCCACGGCTGCTATGGCTATGGCTATGACTATGGCTGCTATGGCCATCGCTATGGCTGCTATGGCTATGGCTATGGCTGCTAAGGCTGTGGCTATGGCTATGGCTCCTATGGATATGGTTATGGCTGCAATGGCCATGGCTATGGCTGCTATGGCTATGGCTATGGCTGCTTTGGCTATGGCTACAGCTGCTATAGCTACGGCTCTGGCTGCTATCGCTATGGCTGCTATGGCTATGGCTATGGCTGCTATGGTATGGCTATGACTGCTATGGCTATTGCTATCACTGCTATGGCTATGGCTATAGCTGCTATGGCTGTCGCTATGCCTGCTATGGCTATGGCTATGGCTGCCATGGCTATGGCTATGACTGCTATGGATATAGCTATGGCTGCTATGGCAATGGCTGTTGCTATGGCTGTTATGGCTGTGGCTATGGCTACGGCTGCTGTGGCTATGCCATTGGCTATGGCTCGTATGGCTATGGCTATGGCTGCTATGGCTACGGCTGCTATGGCTGTGCCTATGGCAGCTATAGCAATGGCTGCTATAGCTATGGCTATGGCTATGGCTGCTATGGCTACGGCTATGGCTGCTATGGCTATGGCTATGGCTGCTTTCGCTATGGCTGCTATAGCTATGGCTATGGATGCTATGGCAATGGCCTTGGCTGCTATGGCTATGGCTATGGCTGCTAATGCTATGGCTATGGCTATGGCTGCAATGGCTATGGCTATGGCTGCTATGGCTGCTCTGGCTATGACTATTACTGCTATGGCTATGGCTATGGCTATTGCTATTGCTGCTATGGCTATGCCTATGGCTATGGCTATTCCTGCGATGGCTACGGCTATGGCTGCTATGTCTGTGGCTATGGATGCTATGGCAATGGCTATGGCTGCTTTGGCTATGGCTGCGGCTACTATGGCCAATCCTATGCGTGCTATTGCTATGGCTATGGCTGCTGTGGCTATGGCTGTGGCCGCTATGGCTGCTATGGCTATGGCTATTGCTGCTATGGCTACTGCTATGGCTACAGCTATGTCTGCTATGGCTACGGCTGCTATCTCTATGGCTATGTCTGCTATGGCTATGGCTATGGCTGCTAATGCTTTGGCTACGGCTATGGCTCCTATGGATAAGGCTATGCATGCTATGGTTATGGCTATGGCTGCTATGGCTGTGGCTATGGCTGCTATGGCTATGGCAATGACTGCTGTGGCTACTGCTATTGCTGCTATGGCTATGGCTATGGCTGTTATGGGTGTCGCTATGCGTGCTATTGCTATGGCTATGGCTGCTATGGCTATGGCTATGACTGCTATGACTGCTATGGCTATGGCTACGGCTGCTATGGCTATGGCTGCTATAGCTATGGCTATGGCTGCTATGGCTATGGCTATGGCTGCTATGGCTATCGCTATGGCTGCTACGGCTATCGCTGCTATGGCTATGGCTGGTATAGCTATGCCTGCTATAGCTACGGCTATGGCTCCTATTGCCATGACTATGGCTATCGCTATGGCTATGGCTACGGCTGCTATAGCTATTTCTGCGGCTGCTATGGCTATCGCTATGCGTGCTATTGCTATGGCAATGGCTCCTATGACTATGGCTATGGATTCTTTGGCTATGGCTATGGCTGCTATGGCTATGGCTACGGCTGCTATGGCTATGGCTGCTGTTGCCATGACTATGGCTGCTATGGCAATGGCCACGGCTGCTATGGCTATGGCTGCTATAGCTATGGCTATGGCTGCTATGGCTATGGCTATGGCTGCTATGGCTATCGCTATGGCTGCTATGGCTATGGCTATGGATTCTTTGGCTATGGCTATGGCTGCTATGGCTAGGGCTACGGCTGCTATGGCTATGGCTGCTGTTGCCATGACTATGGCTGCTATGGCAATGGCCACGGCTGCTATGGCTATGGCTATGACTATGGCTGCTATGGCCATCGCTATGGCTGCTATGGCTATGGCTATGGCTGCTAAGGCTGTGGCTATGGCTATGGCTCCTATGGATATGGTTATGGCTGCAATGGCCATGGCTATGGCTGCTATGGCTATGGCTATGGCTGCTTTGGCTATGGCTACAGCTGCTATAGCTACGGCTCTGGCTGCTATCGCTATGGCTGCTATGGCTATGGCTATGGCTGCTATGGTATGGCTATGACTGCTATGGCTATTGCTATCACTGCTATGGCTATGGCTATGGCTGCTATGGCTGTCGCTATGCCTACTATGGCTATGGCTATGGCTGCCATGGCTATGGCTATGACTGCTATGACTTCTATGGCTATTGCTATTGCTCCTATGGCTATGGCTATGGCTCCTATGCCTATGGCTATGAACGCTTTGGCCATGGCTAAATCTGCTATGGCTATGACTATTACTGCTACAGCTATGGCAATGGCTGCTACATCTATGGCTGCTATAGCCATGGCTATGGCTGCTATTGCTATGACTATGGCTGCTATGGCTATGGCATTGGCTGCTGTGGCTATGGCTACGGCTATGACAATGGCTCCTATGGCCATGCCTATGGCTGCTGCGGCTATGGCTATAACTGCTATGGCTATGTCTATGGCTATGGCTGCTATGGATGTAGCTATGGCTGCTATGTCTATGGCTGTGGCTATGGCTGCTATGGCTGTGGCTATGGCTATTGCTGCTGTGGCTATGGCTATGGCTGCTTTGGCAATGGCTGCTATAGCTATGGCTATGGCTGATATGGCTATGGCTATAGCTGCTATGGCTATGGCTATGGGTACTTTGGCTATGGCTATGGCTGATATGGCTATGGCTATGGCTGCTATGGCTATGGCTATGGCTGCCATGGCTATGGCTATGGCCGCTATGGCAATGGCTACGGCTGCTATGGCTGTCGCTATGCGTGCTATGGCTATGGCTATGGCTGCTAAGGCTATGGCTATGTCTGCTATGGCTGCTATGGCTATTGCCATTGCTGCTATGGCTATGGCTATGGCTATGGCTATGACTGCGATGGGTACGGCTATGGCTGCTATGGCTATGGCTATGGCTGCTATGGCTATGGCTATGGATGCTATGGCTATGGCTACGGCTGCTATGGCTATGGCTGTGGCTGCTATGGTTATCGCTATGCGTGCTATTGCTATGGATATGGCTGCTATGGCTATGACTATGGCTGCTATGGCTATGGCTATGGCTGCTATGGCTATGGCTATGGCTGCTTTGGCTATGGCTGCTATAGCGATGGCTATGGCTGATATGGCTATGGCTATAGCTGCTATGGCTGTGGCTATGGATGCTTTGGCTATGGTTATGGCTGATATGGCTATGGCTATGGCTGCTATGGCAATGGCTACGGCTGCTATGGCTGTCGCTATGCGTGCTATGGCTATGGCTATGGCTGCTAAGGCTACGGCTGCTATGGCTGTGCCTATGGCAGCTATAGCAATGGCTGCTATAGCTATGGCTATGGCTATGGCTGCTATGGCTACGGCTATGGCTGCTATGGCTATGGCTATGGCTGCTTTCGCTATGGCTGCTATAGCTATGGCTATGGATGCTATGGCAATGGCCTTGGCTGCTATGGCTATGGCTATGGCTGCTAATGCTATGGCTATGGCTATGGCTGCAATGGCTATGGCTATGGCTGCTATGGCTATGCCTATGGCTATGGCTATTCCTGCGATGGCTACGGCTATGGCTGCTATGGCTGTGGCTATGGATGCTATGGCAATGGCTATGGCTGCTTTGGCTATGGCTGCGGCTGCTATGGCCAGTGCTATGCGTGCTATTGCTATGGCTATGGCTGCTGTGGCTATGGCTGTGGCCGCTATGGCTGCTATGGCTATGGCTATTGCTGCTATGGCTACTGCTATGGCTACAGCTATGTCTGCTATGGCTACGGCTGCTATCTCTATGGCTATGTCTGCTATGGCAATGGCCACGGCTGCTATGGCTATGGCTATGACTGCTGTGGCTATTGCTATTGCTGCTATGGCTATGGCTATGGCTGTTATGGCTGTCGCTATGCGTGCTATGGCTATGGCTATGGCTGCTATGGCTATGGCTATGACTGCTATGACTGCTATGGCTACGGCTACGGCTGCTATGGCTATGGCTGCTATAGCTATGGCTATGGCGGCTATGGCTATGGCTATGGCTGCTATGGCTATCGCTATGGCTGCTATGGCTATGGCTATGGATTCTTTGGCTATGGCTATGGCTGCTATGGCTAGGGCTACGGCTGCTATGGCTATGGCTGCTGTTGCCATGACTATGGCTGCTATGGCAATGGCCACGGCTGCTATGGCTATGGCTATGACTATGGCTGCTATGGCCATCGCTATGGCTGCTATGGCTATGGCTATGGCTGCTAAGGCTGTGGCTATGGCTATGGCTCCTATGGATATGGTTATGGCTGCAATGGCCATGGCTATGGCTGCTATGGCTATGGCTATGGCTGCTTTGGCTATGGCTACAGCTGCTATAGCTACGGCTCTGGCTGCTATCGCTATGGCTGCTATGGCTATGGCTATGGCTGCTATGGTATGGCTATGACTGCTATGGCTATTGCTATCACTGCTATGGCTATGGCTATAGCTGCTATGGCTGTCGCTATGCCTGCTATGGCTATGGCTATGGCTGCCATGGCTATGGCTATGACTGCTATGGATATAGCTATGGCTGCTATGGCAATGGCTGTTGCTATGGCTGTTATGGCTGTGGCTATGGCTACGGCTGCTGTGGCTATGCCATTGGCTATGGCTCGTATGGCTATGGCTATGGCTGCTATGGCTACGGCTGCTATGGCTGTGCCTATGGCAGCTATAGCAATGGCTGCTATAGCTATGGCTATGGCTATGGCTGCTATGGCTACGGCTATGGCTGCTATGGCTATGGCTATGGCTGCTTTCGCTATGGCTGCTATAGCTATGGCTATGGATGCTATGGCAATGGCCTTGGCTGCTATGGCTATGGCTATGGCTGCTAATGCTATGGCTATGGCTATGGCTGCAATGGCTATGGCTATGGCTGCTATGGCTGCTCTGGCTATGACTATTACTGCTATGGCTATGGCTATGGCTATTGCTATTGCTGCTATGGCTATGCCTATGGCTATGGCTATTCCTGCGATGGCTACGGCTATGGCTGCTATGTCTGTGGCTATGGATGCTATGGCAATGGCTATGGCTGCTTTGGCTATGGCTGCGGCTACTATGGCCAATCCTATGCGTGCTATTGCTATGGCTATGGCTGCTGTGGCTATGGCTGTGGCCGCTATGGCTGCTATGGCTATGGCTATTGCTGCTATGGCTACTGCTATGGCTACAGCTATGTCTGCTATGGCTACGGCTGCTATCTCTATGGCTATGTCTGCTATGGCTATGGCTATGGCTGCTAATGCTTTGGCTACGGCTATGGCTCCTATGGATAAGGCTATGCATGCTATGGTTATGGCTATGGCTGCTATGGCTGTGGCTATGGCTGCTATGGCTATGGCAATGACTGCTGTGGCTACTGCTATTGCTGCTATGGCTATGGCTATGGCTGTTATGGGTGTCGCTATGCGTGCTATTGCTATGGCTATGGCTGCTATGGCTATGGCTATGACTGCTATGACTGCTATGGCTATGGCTACGGCTGCTATGGCTATGGCTGCTATAGCTATGGCTATGGCTGCTATGGCTATGGCTATGGCTGCTATGGCTATCGCTATGGCTGCTACGGCTATCGCTGCTATGGCTATGGCTGGTATAGCTATGCCTGCTATAGCTACGGCTATGGCTCCTATTGCCATGACTATGGCTATCGCTATGGCTATGGCTACGGCTGCTATAGCTATTTCTGCGGCTGCTATGGCTATCGCTATGCGTGCTATTGCTATGGCAATGGCTCCTATGACTATGGCTATGGATTCTTTGGCTATGGCTATGGCTGCTATGGCTATGGCTACGGCTGCTATGGCTATGGCTGCTGTTGCCATGACTATGGCTGCTATGGCAATGGCCACGGCTGCTATGGCTATGGCTGCTATAGCTATGGCTATGGCTGCTATGGCTATGGCTATGGCTGCTATGGCTATCGCTATGGCTGCTATGGCTATGGCTATGGATTCTTTGGCTATGGCTATGGCTGCTATGGCTAGGGCTACGGCTGCTATGGCTATGGCTGCTGTTGCCATGACTATGGCTGCTATGGCAATGGCCACGGCTGCTATGGCTATGGCTATGACTATGGCTGCTATGGCCATCGCTATGGCTGCTATGGCTATGGCTATGGCTGCTAAGGCTGTGGCTATGGCTATGGCTCCTATGGATATGGTTATGGCTGCAATGGCCATGGCTATGGCTGCTATGGCTATGGCTATGGCTGCTTTGGCTATGGCTACAGCTGCTATAGCTACGGCTCTGGCTGCTATCGCTATGGCTGCTATGGCTATGGCTATGGCTGCTATGGTATGGCTATGACTGCTATGGCTATTGCTATCACTGCTATGGCTATGGCTATGGCTGCTATGGCTGTCGCTATGCCTACTATGGCTATGGCTATGGCTGCCATGGCTATGGCTATGACTGCTATGACTTCTATGGCTATTGCTATTGCTCCTATGGCTATGGCTATGGCTCCTATGCCTATGGCTATGAACGCTTTGGCCATGGCTAAATCTGCTATGGCTATGACTATTACTGCTACAGCTATGGCAATGGCTGCTACATCTATGGCTGCTATAGCCATGGCTATGGCTGCTATTGCTATGACTATGGCTGCTATGGCTATGGCATTGGCTGCTGTGGCTATGGCTACGGCTATGACAATGGCTCCTATGGCCATGCCTATGGCTGCTGCGGCTATGGCTATAACTGCTATGGCTATGTCTATGGCTATGGCTGCTATGGATGTAGCTATGGCTGCTATGTCTATGGCTGTGGCTATGGCTGCTATGGCTGTGGCTATGGCTATTGCTGCTGTGGCTATGGCTATGGCTGCTTTGGCAATGGCTGCTATAGCTATGGCTATGGCTGATATGGCTATGGCTATAGCTGCTATGGCTATGGCTATGGGTACTTTGGCTATGGCTATGGCTGATATGGCTATGGCTATGGCTGCTATGGCTATGGCTATGGCTGCCATGGCTATGGCTATGGCCGCTATGGCAATGGCTACGGCTGCTATGGCTGTCGCTATGCGTGCTATGGCTATGGCTATGGCTGCTAAGGCTATGGCTATGTCTGCTATGGCTGCTATGGCTATTGCCATTGCTGCTATGGCTATGGCTATGGCTATGGCTATGACTGCGATGGGTACGGCTATGGCTGCTATGGCTATGGCTATGGCTGCTATGGCTATGGCTATGGATGCTATGGCTATGGCTACGGCTGCTATGGCTATGGCTGTGGCTGCTATGGTTATCGCTATGCGTGCTATTGCTATGGATATGGCTGCTATGGCTATGACTATGGCTGCTATGGCTATGGCTATGGCTGCTATGGCTATGGCTATGGCTGCTTTGGCTATGGCTGCTATAGCGATGGCTATGGCTGATATGGCTATGGCTATAGCTGCTATGGCTGTGGCTATGGATGCTTTGGCTATGGTTATGGCTGATATGGCTATGGCTATGGCTGCTATGGCAATGGCTACGGCTGCTATGGCTGTCGCTATGCGTGCTATGGCTATGGCTATGGCTGCTAAGGCTACGGCTGCTATGGCTGTGCCTATGGCAGCTATAGCAATGGCTGCTATAGCTATGGCTATGGCTATGGCTGCTATGGCTACGGCTATGGCTGCTATGGCTATGGCTATGGCTGCTTTCGCTATGGCTGCTATAGCTATGGCTATGGATGCTATGGCAATGGCCTTGGCTGCTATGGCTATGGCTATGGCTGCTAATGCTATGGCTATGGCTATGGCTGCAATGGCTATGGCTATGGCTGCTATGGCTATGCCTATGGCTATGGCTATTCCTGCGATGGCTACGGCTATGGCTGCTGTGGCTATGCCATTGGCTATGGCTCGTATGGCTATGGCTATGGCTGCTAAGGCTACGGCTGCTATGGCTGTGCCTATGGCAGCTATAGCAATGGCTGCTATAGCTATGGCTATGGCTATGGCTGCTATGGCTACGGCTATGGCTGCTATGGCTATGGCTATGGCTGCTTTCGCTATGGCTGCTATAGCTATGGCTATGGATGCTATGGCTGTGGCTATGGATGCTTTGGCTATGGTTATGGCTGATATGGCTATGGCTATGGCTGCTATGGCAATGGCTACGGCTGCTATGGCTGTCGCTATGCGTGCTATGGCTATGGCTATGGCTGCTAAGGCTACGGCTGCTATGGCTGTGCCTATGGCAGCTATAGCAATGGCTGCTATAGCTATGGCTATGGCTATGGCTGCTATGGCTGTGGCTATGGATGCTATGGCAATGGCTATGGCTGCTTTGGCTATGGCTGCGGCTGCTATGGCCAGTGCTATGCGTGCTATTGCTATGGCTATGGCTGCTGTGGCTATGGCTGTGGCCGCTATGGCTGCTATGGCTATGGCTATTGCTGCTATGGCTACTGCTATGGCTACAGCTATGTCTGCTATGGCTACGGCTGCTATCTCTATGGCTATGTCTGCTATGGCTATGGCTATGGCTGCTAATG
Source organism: Calliopsis andreniformis (assembly GCF_051401765.1). NCBI lineage: Eukaryota > Metazoa > Arthropoda > Insecta > Hymenoptera > Andrenidae > Calliopsis > Calliopsis andreniformis. Next base: position 39,201 of record NW_027480671.1, read on the forward strand.
CTTTGGCTACGGCTATGGCTCCTATGGATAAGGCTATGCATGCTATGGTTATGGCTATGGCTGCTACGGCTGTGGCTATGGCTGCTATGGCTATGGCAATGACTGCTGTGGCTATTGCTATTGCTGCTATGGCTATGGCTATGGCTGTTATGGGTGTCGCTATGCGTGCTATTGCTATGGCTATGGCTGCTATGGCTATGGCTATGACTGCTATGACTGCTATGGCTATGGCTACGGCTGCTATGGCTATGGCTGCTATAGCTATGGCTATGGCTGCTATGGCTATGGCTATGGCTGCTATGGCTATCGCTATGGCTGCTATGGCTATCGCTGCTATGGCTATGGCTGGTATAGCTATGCCTGCTATAGCTACGGCTATGGCTCCTATTGCCATGACTATGGCTATCGCTATGGCTATGGCTACGGCTGCTATAGCTATTTCTGCGGCTGCTATGGCTATCGCTATGCGTGCTATTGCTATGGCAATGGCTCCTATGACTATGGCTATGCATTCTTTGGCTATGGCTATGGCTGCTATGGCTATGGCTACGGCTGCTATGGCTATGGCTGCTGTTGCCATGACTATGGCTGCTATGGCAATGGCCACGGCTGCTATGGCTATGGCTATGACTGCTGTGGCTATTGCTATTGCTGCTATGGCTATGGCTATGGCTGTTATGGCTGTCGCTATGCGTGCTATGGCTATGGCTATGGCTGCTATGGCTATGGCTATGACTGCTATGACTGCTATGGCTACGGCTACGGCTGCTATGGCTATGGCTGCTATAGCTATGGCTATGGCGGCTATGGCTATGGCTATGGCTGCTATGGCTATCGCTATGGCTGCTATGGCTATGGCTATGGATTCTTTGGCTATGGCTATGGCTGCTATGGCTAGGGCTACGGCTGCTATGGCTATGGCTGCTGTTGCCATGACTATGGCTGCTATGGCAATGGCCACGGCTGCTATGGCTATGGCTATGACTATGGCTGCTATGGCCATCGCTATGGCTGCTATGGCTATGGCTATGGCTGCTAAGGCTGTGGCTATGGCTATGGCTCCTATGGATATGGTTATGGCTGCAATGGCCATGGCTATGGCTGCTATGGCTATGGCTATGGCTGCTTTGGCTATGGCTACAGCTGCTATAGCTACGGCTCTGGCTGCTATCGCTATGGCTGCTATGGCTATGGCTATGGCTGCTATGGTATGGCTATGACTGCTATGGCTATTGCTATCACTGCTATGGCTATGGCTATAGCTGCTATGGCTGTCGCTATGCCTGCTATGGCTATGGCTATGGCTGCCATGGCTATGGCTATGACTGCTATGGATATAGCTATGGCTGCTATGGCAATGGCTGTTGCTATGGCTGTTATGGCTGTGGCTATGGCTACGGCTGCTGTGGCTATGCCATTGGCTATGGCTCGTATGGCTATGGCTATGGCTGCTATGGCTACGGCTGCTATGGCTGTGCCTATGGCAGCTATAGCAATGGCTGCTATAGCTATGGCTATGGCTATGGCTGCTATGGCTACGGCTATGGCTGCTATGGCTATGGCTATGGCTGCTTTCGCTATGGCTGCTATAGCTATGGCTATGGATGCTATGGCAATGGCCTTGGCTGCTATGGCTATGGCTATGGCTGCTAATGCTATGGCTATGGCTATGGCTGCAATGGCTATGGCTATGGCTGCTATGGCTGCTCTGGCTATGACTATTACTGCTATGGCTATGGCTATGGCTATTGCTATTGCTGCTATGGCTATGCCTATGGCTATGGCTATTCCTGCGATGGCTACGGCTATGGCTGCTATGTCTGTGGCTATGGATGCTATGGCAATGGCTATGGCTGCTTTGGCTATGGCTGCGGCTACTATGGCCAATCCTATGCGTGCTATTGCTATGGCTATGGCTGCTGTGGCTATGGCTGTGGCCGCTATGGCTGCTATGGCTATGGCTATTGCTGCTATGGCTACTGCTATGGCTACAGCTATGTCTGCTATGGCTACGGCTGCTATCTCTATGGCTATGTCTGCTATGGCTATGGCTATGGCTGCTAATGCTTTGGCTACGGCTATGGCTCCTATGGATAAGGCTATGCATGCTATGGTTATGGCTATGGCTGCTATGGCTGTGGCTATGGCTGCTATGGCTATGGCAATGACTGCTGTGGCTACTGCTATTGCTGCTATGGCTATGGCTATGGCTGTTATGGGTGTCGCTATGCGTGCTATTGCTATGGCTATGGCTGCTATGGCTATGGCTATGACTGCTATGACTGCTATGGCTATGGCTACGGCTGCTATGGCTATGGCTGCTATAGCTATGGCTATGGCTGCTATGGCTATGGCTATGGCTGCTATGGCTATCGCTATGGCTGCTACGGCTATCGCTGCTATGGCTATGGCTGGTATAGCTATGCCTGCTATAGCTACGGCTATGGCTCCTATTGCCATGACTATGGCTATCGCTATGGCTATGGCTACGGCTGCTATAGCTATTTCTGCGGCTGCTATGGCTATCGCTATGCGTGCTATTGCTATGGCAATGGCTCCTATGACTATGGCTATGGATTCTTTGGCTATGGCTATGGCTGCTATGGCTATGGCTACGGCTGCTATGGCTATGGCTGCTGTTGCCATGACTATGGCTGCTATGGCAATGGCCACGGCTGCTATGGCTATGGCTGCTATAGCTATGGCTATGGCTGCTATGGCTATGGCTATGGCTGCTATGGCTATCGCTATGGCTGCTATGGCTATGGCTATGGATTCTTTGGCTATGGCTATGGCTGCTATGGCTAGGGCTACGGCTGCTATGGCTATGGCTGCTGTTGCCATGACTATGGCTGCTATGGCAATGGCCACGGCTGCTATGGCTATGGCTATGACTATGGCTGCTATGGCCATCGCTATGGCTGCTATGGCTATGGCTATGGCTGCTAAGGCTGTGGCTATGGCTATGGCTCCTATGGATATGGTTATGGCTGCAATGGCCATGGCTATGGCTGCTATGGCTATGGCTATGGCTGCTTTGGCTATGGCTACAGCTGCTATAGCTACGGCTCTGGCTGCTATCGCTATGACTGCTATGGCTATGGCTATGGCTGCTATGGTATGGCTATGACTGCTATGGCTATTGCTATCACTGCTATGGCTATGGCTATGGCTGCTATGGCTGTCGCTATGCCTACTATGGCTATGGCTATGGCTGCCATGGCTATGGCTATGACTGCTATGACTTCTATGGCTATTGCTATTGCTCCTATGGCTATGGCTATGGCTCCTATGGCTATGGCTATGAACGCTTTGGCCATGGCTAAATCTGCTATGGCTATGACTATTACTGCTACAGCTATGGCAATGGCTGCTACATCTATGGCTGCTATAGCCATGGCTATGGCTGCTATTGCTATGACTATGGCTGCTATGGCTATGGCATTGGCTGCTGTGGCTATGGCTACGGCTATGACAATGGCTCCTATGGCCATGCCTATGGCTGCTGCGGCTATGGCTATAACTGCTATGGCTATGTCTATGGCTATGGCTGCTATGGATGTAGCTATGGCTGCTATGTCTATGGCTGTGGCTATGGCTGCTATGGCTGTGGCTATGGCTATTGCTGCTGTGGCTATGGCTATGGCTGCTTTGGCAATGGCTGCTGTAGCTATGGCTATGGCTGATATGGCTATGGCTATGGCTGCTAAGGCTATGGCTATGTCTGCTATGGCTGCTATGGCTATTGCCATTGCTGCTATGGCTATGGCTATGGCTATGGCTATGACTGCGATGGGTACGGCTATGGCTGCTATGGCTATGGCTATGGCTGCTATGGCTATGGCTATGGATGCTATGGCTATGGCTACGGCTGCTATGGCTATGGCTGTGGCTGCTATGGTTATCGCTATGCGTGCTATTGCTATGGATATGGCTGCTATGGCTATGACTATGGCTGCTATGGCTATGGCTATGGCTGCTATGGCTATGGCTATGGCTGCTTTGGCTATGGCTGCTATAGCGATGGCTATGGCTGATATGGCTATGGCTATAGCTGCTATGGCTGTGGCTATGGATGCTTTGGCTATGGTTATGGCTGATATGGCTATGGCTATGGCTGCTATGGCAATGGCTACGGCTGCTATGGCTGTCGCTATGCGTGCTATGGCTATGGCTATGGCTGCTAAGGCTACGGCTGCTATGGCTGTGCCTATGGCAGCTATAGCAATGGCTGCTATAGCTATGGCTATGGCTATGGCTGCTATGGCTACGGCTATGGCTGCTATGGCTATGGCTATGGCTGCTTTCGCTATGGCTGCTATAGCTATGGCTATGGATGCTATGGCAATGGCCTTGGCTGCTATGGCTATGGCTATGGCTGCTAATGCTATGGCTATGGCTATGGCTGCAATGGCTATGGCTATGGCTGCTATGGCTATGCCTATGGCTATGGCTATTCCTGCGATGGCTACGGCTATGGCTGCTATGGCTGTGGCTATGGATGCTATGGCAATGGCTATGGCTGCTTTGGCTATGGCTGCGGCTGCTATGGCCAGTGCTATGCGTGCTATTGCTATGGCTATGGCTGCTGTGGCTATGGCTGTGGCCGCTATGGCTGCTATGGCTATGGCTATTGCTGCTATGGCTACTGCTATGGCTACAGCTATGTCTGCTATGGCTACGGCTGCTATCTCTATGGCTATGTCTGCTATGGCTATGGCTATGGCTGCTAATGCTTTGGCTACGGCTATGGCTCCTATGGATAAGGCTATGCATGCTATGGTTATGGCTATGGCTGCTACGGCTGTGGCTATGGCTGCTATGGCTATGGCAATGACTGCTGTGGCTATTGCTATTGCTGCTATGGCTATGGCTATGGCTGTTATGGGTGTCGCTATGCGTGCTATTGCTATGGCTATGGCTGCTATGGCTATGGCTATGACTGCTATGACTGCTATGGCTATGGCTACGGCTGCTATGGCTATGGCTGCTATAGCTATGCCTATGGCTGCTATGGCTATGGCTATGGCTGCTATGGCTATCGCTATGGCTGCTATGGCTATCGCTGCTATGGCTATGGCTGGTATAGCTATGCCTGCTATAGCTACGGCTATGGCTCCTATTGCCATGACTATGGCTATCGCTATGGCTATGGCTACGGCTGCTATAGCTATTTCTGCGGCTGCTATGGCTATCGCTATGCGTGCTATTGCTATGGCAATGGCTCCTATGACTATGGCTATGGATTCTTTGGCTATGGCTATGGCTGCTATGGCTATGGCTACGGCTGCTATGGCTATGGCTGCTGTTGCCATGACTATGGCTGCTATGGCAATGGCCACGGCTGCTATGGCTATGGCTATGACTGCTGTGGCTATTGCTATTGCTGCTATGGCTATGGCTATGGCTGTTATGGCTGTCGCTATGCGTGCTATGGCTATGGCTATGGCTGCTATGGCTATGGCTATGACTGCTATGACTGCTATGGCTACGGCTACGGCTGCTATGGCTATGGCTGCTATAGCTATGGCTATGGCGGCTATGGCTATGGCTATGGCTGCTATGGCTATCGCTATGGCTGCTATGGCTATGGCTATGGATTCTTTGGCTATGGCTATGGCTGCTATGGCTAGGGCTACGGCTGCTGTGGCTATGGCTGCTGTTGCCATGTCTATGGCTGCTATGGCAATGGCCACGGCTGCTATGGCTATGGCTATGACTATGGCTGCTATGGCCATCGCTATGGCTGCTATGGCTATGGCTATGGCTGCTAAGGCTGTGGCTATGGCTATGGCTCCTATGGATATGGTTATGGCTGCAATGGCCATGGCTATGGCTGCTATGGCTATGGCTATGGCTGCTTTGGCTATGGCTACAGCTGCTATAGCTACGGCTCTGGCTGCTATCGCTATGGCTGCTATGGCTATGGCTATGGCTGCTATGGTATGGCTATGACTGCTATGGCTATTGCTATCACTGCTATGGCTATGGCTATAGCTGCTATGGCTGTCGCTATGCCTGCTATGGCTATGGCTATGGCTGCCATGGCTATGGCTATGACTGCTATGGATATAGCTATGGCTGCTATGGCAATGGCTGTTGCTATGGCTGTTATGGCTGTGGCTATGGCTACGGCTGCTGTGGCTATGCCATTGGCTATGGCTCGTATGGCTATGGCTATGGCTGCTATGGCTACGGCTGCTATGGCTGTGCCTATGGCAGCTATAGCAATGGCTGCTATAGCTATGGCTATGGCTATGGCTGCTATGGCTACGGCTATGGCTGCTATGGCTATGGCTATGGCTGCTTTCGCTATGGCTGCTATAGCTATGGCTATGGATGCTATGGCAATGGCCTTGGCTGCTATGGCTATGGCTATGGCTGCTAATGCTATGGCTATGGCTATGGCTGCAATGGCTATGGCTATGGCTGCTATGGCTGCTCTGGCTATGACTATTACTGCTATGGCTATGGCTATGGCTATTGCTATTGCTGCTATGGCTATGCCTATGGCTATGGCTATTCCTGCGATGGCTACGGCTATGGCTGCTATGGCTGTGGCTATGGATGCTATGGCAATGGCTATGGCTGCTTTGGCTATGGCTGCGGCTACTATGGCCAATCCTATGCGTGCTATTGCTATGGCTATGGCTGCTGTGGCTATGGCTGTGGCCGCTATGGCTGCTATGGCTATGGCTATTGCTGCTATGGCTACTGCTATGGCTACAGCTATGTCTGCTATGGCTACGGCTGCTATCTCTATGGCTATGTCTGCTATGGCTATGGCTATGGCTGCTAATGCTTTGGCTACGGCTATGGCTCCTATGGATAAGGCTATGCATGCTATGGTTATGGCTATGGCTGCTATGGCTGTGGCTATGGCTGCTATGGCTGTGGCGATGACTGCTGTGGCTACTGCTATTGCTGCTATGGCTATGGCTATGGCTGTTATGGGTGTCGCTATGCGTGCTATTGCTATGGCTATGGCTGCTATGGCTATGGCTATGACTGCTATGACTGCTATGGCTATGGCTACGGCTGCTATGGCTATGGCTGCTATAGCTATGGCTATGGCTGCTATGGCTATGGCTATGGCTGCTATGGCTATCGCTATGGCTGCTATGGCTATCGCTGCTATGGCTATGGCTGGTATAGCTATGCCTGCTATAGCTACGGCTATGGCTCCTATTGCCATGACTATGGCTATCGCTATGGCTATGGCTACGGCTGCTATAGCTATTTCTGCGGCTGCTATGGCTATCGCTATGCGTGCTATTGCTATGGCAATGGCTCCTATGACTATGGCTATGGATTCTTTGGCTATGGCTATGGCTGCTATGGCTATGGCTACGGCTGCTATGGCTATGGCTGCTGTTGCCATGACTATGGCTGCTATGGCAATGGCCACGGCTGCTATGGCTATGGCTATGACTGCTGTGGCTATTGCTATTGCTGCTATGGCTATGACTATGGCTGTTATGGCTATCGCTATGGCTGCTATGGCTATGGCTATGGATTCTTTGGCTATGGCTATGGCTGCTATGGCTAGGGCTAGGGCTGCTATGGCTATGGCTGCTGTTGCCATGACTATGGCTGCTATGGCAATGACCACGGCTGCTATGGCTATGGCTATGACTATGGCTGCTATGGCCATCGCTATGGCTGCTATGGCTATGGCTATGGCTGCTAAGGCTGTGGCTATGGCTATGGCTCCTATGGATATGGTTGTGGCTGCAATGGCCATGGCTATGGCTGCTATGGCTATGGCTATGGCTGCTTTGGCTATGGCTACAGCTGCTATAGCTACGGCTCTGGCTGCTATCGCTATGGCTGCTATGGCTATGGCTATGGCTGCTATGGTATGGATATGACTGCTATGGCTATTGCTATCACTGCTATGGCTATGGCTATGGCTATGGCTGCCATGGCTATGGCTATGACTGCTATGACTTCTATGGCTATTGCTACTGCTCCTATGGCTATGGCTATGGCTCCTATGGCTATGGCTATGAATGCTTTGGCCATGGCTAAATCTGCTATGGCTATGACAATTACTGCTACAGCTATGGCAATGGCTGCTACATCTATGGCTGCTATAGCCATGGCTATGGCTGCTATTGCTATGACTATGGCTGCTATGGCTATGGCATTGGCTGCTGTGGCTATGGCTATGGCTATGACAATGGCTCCTATGGCCATGCCTATGGCTGCTGCGGCTATGGCTATAACTGCTATGGCTATGTCTATGGCTATGGCTGCTATGGATGTAGCTATGGCTGCTATGTCTATGGCTGTGGCTATGGCTGCTATGGCTGTGGCTATGGCTATTGCTGCTGTGGCTATGGCTATGGCTGCTTTGGCAATGGCTGCTATAGCTATGGCTATGGCTGATATGGCTATGGCTACGGCTGCTATGGCTATGGCTGCGGCTGCTATGGTTATCGCTATGCGTGCTATTGCTATGGATATGGCTGCTATGGCTATGACTATGGCTGCTATGGCTATGGCTATGGCTGCTATGGCTATGGCTACGGCTGCTATGGCTGTCGCTATGCGTGCTATGGCTATGGCTGCTAAGGCTATGGCTATGTCTGCTATGGCTGCTATGGCTATTGCCATTGCTGCTATGGCTATGGCTATGGCTATGGCTATGACTGCGATGGGTACGGCTATGGCTGCTATGGCTATGGCTATGGCTGCTATGGCTATGGCTATGGATGCTATGGCTATGGCTACGGCTGCTATGGCTATGGCTGCGGCTGCTATGGTTATCGCTATGCGTGCTATTGCTATGGATATGGCTGCTATGGCTATGACTATGGCTGCTATGGCTATGGCTATGGCTGCTATGGCTATGGCTATGGCTGCTTTGGCTATGGCTGCTATAGCGATGGCTATGGCTGATATGGCTATGTCTATAGCTGCTATGGCTATGGCTATGGATGCTTTGGCTATGGCTATGGCTGCTATGGCAATGGCTACGGCTGCTATGGCTGTCGCTATGCGTGCTATGGCTATGGCTATGGCTGCTAAGGCTATGGCTGTGTCTGCTATGGCTACTATGGCTATTGCTGTTGCTGCTATGGCTATGGCTATGGCTATGGCTATGCGTGCGATGGGTACGGCTATGGCTGCTATGGCTATGGCTATGGCTGCTATGGCTATGGCTATGGATGCTATGGCTATGGCTACGGCTGCTATGGCTATGGCTGCGGCTGCTATGGTTATCGCTAAGCGTGCTATTGCTATGGCTATGGCTGCTATGGCTATGACTAAGGCTGCTATGGCTGCTATGGCTATGGCTATTGCTGCTATGGCTACTGCTATGGCTATGGCTATGGCTGCTATGGCTACGGCTATGGCTGCTATAGCTATGGCTATGGCTGATATGGCTATGGCTATGGCTGCTATGGCTATGGCTGCTGTTGCCATGACTATGGCTGCTATGGCAATGGCCACGGCTGCTATGGCTATGGCTATGACTGCTGTGGCTATTGCTATTGCTGCTATGGCTATGGCTATGGCTGCTATGGCTATGGCTATGACTGCTATGACTGCTATGGCTATGGCTACGGCTGCTATGGCTATGGCTGCTATAGCTATGGCTATGGCTGCTATGGCTATGGCTATGGCTGCTATGGCTATCGCTATGGCTGCTATGGCTATGGCTATGGATTCTTTGGGTATGGCTATGGCTGCTATGGCTAGGGCTACGGCTGCTATGGCTATGGCTGCTGTTGCCATGACTATGGCTGCTATGGCAATGACCACGGCTGCTATGGCTATGGCTATGACTATGGCTGCTATGGCCATCGCTATGGCTGCTATGGCTATGGCTATGGCTGCTAAGGCTGTGGCTATGGCTATGGCTCCTATGGATATGGTTATGGCTGCAATGGCCATGGCTATGGCTGCTATGGCTATGGCTATGGCTGCTTTGGCTATGGCTACAGCTGCTATAGCTACGGCTCTGGCTGCTATCGCTATGGCTGCTATGGCTATGGCTATGGCTGCTATGGTATGGCTATGACTGCTATGGCTATTGCTATCACTGCTATGGCTATGGCTATGGCTATGGCTGCCATGGCTATGGCTATGACTGCTATGACTTCTATGGCTATTGCTATTGCTCCTATGGCTATGGCTATGGCTCCTATGGCTATGGCTATGAATGCTTTGGCCATGGCTAAATCTGCTATGGCTATGACAATTACTGCTACAGCTATGGCAATGGCTGCTACATCTATGGCTGCTATAGCCATGGCTATGGCTGCTATTGCTATGACTATGGCTGCTATGGCTATGGCATTGGCTGCTGTGGCTATGGCTATGGCTATGACAATGGCTCCTATGGCCATGCCTATGGCTGCTGCGGCTATGGCTATAACTGCTATGGCTATGTCTATGGCTATGGCTGCTATGGATGTAGCTATGGCTGCTATGTCTATGGCTGTGGCTATGGCTGCTATGGCTGTGGCTATGGCTATTGCTGCTGTGGCTATGGCTATGGCTGCTTTGGCAATGGCTGCTATAGCTATGGCTATGGCTGATATGGCTATGGCTACGGCTGCTATGGCTATGGCTGCGGCTGCTATGGTTATCGCTATGCGTGCTATTGCTATGGATATGGCTGCTATGGCTATGACTATGGCTGCTATGGCTATGGCTATGGCTGCTATGGCTATGGCTATGGCTGTTATGGCTGTCGCTATGCGTGCTATGGCTATGGCTATGGCTGCTATGTCTATGGCTGGTATAGCCCTGCCTATGGCTGCTGCGGCTATGGCTATAAATGCTATGGCTATGGCATCGGCTAATGTGGCTATGTCTACGTCTATGGCTGCTATGGCTATGGCTATGGCTATGGCTATGACTAAGGCTGCTATGGCTGCTGTGGCTATGGCTATTGCTGCTATGGCTACTGCCATGGCTATGGCTATTGCTGCTATGGCTACGGCTATGGCTGCTATGGCTATGGCTATGGCTCCTATGGCTACGTCTATGGGTGCTATGGCTATGGCTATGGCTATGGCTGCTATGGATATAGCTATGGCTGCTATGTCTATGGCTGTGGCTATGGCTGCTATGGCTGTGGCTATGGCTATGGCTGCTGTGGCTATGGCTATGGCTGCTTTGGCTATGGCTGCTATAGCTATGTCTATGGCTGATATGGCTATGGCTACATCTGCTATTGCTATGGCTGCGGCTGCTATGGTTATCGCTATGCGTGCTATTGCTATGGCTATGGCTGCTATGGCTATGGCTATGGCTGCTATGGCTATCGCTATGGCTGCTATGCTTATCGCTGCTATGGCTATGGCTGGTATAGCTATGGCTGCTATAGCTGTGGCTATGGCTGCTATTGCCATGACTATGGCTGCTATGGCAATGGCCAAGGGTGCTATGGCTATGGCTGCTATGGCAATGGCCAAGGCTGCTATGGCTATGGCTATGTCTATGGCTGCTATGGCTATGGCTATGGCTATGGCTGCTATGGATATAGCTATCGCTGCTATGTCTACGGCTATGGCTATGGTTGCTATGGCTGTGGCTATGGCTATGGCTGCTGTGGCTATGGCGTTGGCTATGGCTCGTGCGGCTATTGCTATGGCTGCTATGGCTATGTCTATGGCTGCTATGGCAATGGCTGCTATAGCTATGGCTATGGCTGCTAATGCTTTGGCTACGGCTATGGCTCCTATGGATAAGGCTGTGCCTGCTATGGTTATGGCTATGGCTGCTATGGCTATGGCTACGGCTGCTATGGCTATGGCTGCGGCTGCTATGGCTATCGCTATGCGTGCTAATGCTATGGCTATGGCTGCTATGGATATGGCTATGGCTGCTATGGCTGGTATGGCTATGGCTATTGCTGCTATGGCTACGTCTGCTATGGCTATGGCTGCGGCTGCTATGGCTATCGCTGTGCGTGCTATTGCTATTTCTGCTATGGCTATGGCTATGGCTATGGCTATGCCTGCGATGGCTATGGCTATGGATGCTATGGCTATGACTATGGCTGCTAAGGCTATGGCCATGGCTATGGCTCCTATGGATATGGCTATGGCTGCTGTGGCTATAGCTATGGCTGCTATGGATATGGCTATGGCTATGGCGGCTATGGCTATGGCTGTGGCTGCTAAGGCTACGGCTATGGCTATGGCTCCTATGGATATGGCTATGGCTGCTGTGGCTATAGCTATGGCTGCTATGGATATGGCTATGGCTGTGGCTGCTATGGCTATGGCTATGGCTATTGCTGCTATGGCTACTGTTATGGCTATGGCTATGGCTGCTTTGGCTATGGCTACGGCTGCTATGTCTGCCGCTGTGCGTGCTATGGCTATGGCTATGGCTGCTATGGCTGCTATGGCTATTTCTGTTGCTGCTATGGCTATGGCTATGGCTATGGCTATGCCTGCGATGGGTACGGCTATGGCTGCTATGGCTATGGCTATGGCTGCTATGGCTATGGCTATGGCTGCTATGGCTATGGCTATGGATGCTATGGCTATGACTATGGCTGCTAAGGCTATGGCTATGGCTATTGCTGCTATGGCTACGTCTGCTATGGCTATGGCTGCGGCTGCTATGGCTATCGCTGTGCGTGCTATTGCTGTTTCTGCTATGGCTATGGCTATGGCTATGGCTATGGCTATGCCTGCGATGGCTACGGCTATGGCTGCTATGGCTATGGCTATGGCCGCTATGGCTATGGCTATGGCTGCTATGGCTATGGCTATGGATGCTATGGCTATGACTATGGCTGCTAAGGCTACGGCTATGGCTATGGCTCCTATGGATATGGCTATGGCTGCTGTGGCTATAGCTATGGCTGCTATGGATATGGCTATGGCTATGGCGGCTATGGCTATGGCTATGGCTGATATGGCTACGACTATGGCTGCTATGGCTATGGCTGCGGCTATTATGGCTATGGCTATGCGTGCTATTGCTATGGCTATGGCTGCTATGGCTATGGCTATGGCTGCTTTTGGCTATGGCTATGGCTGCTTTGGCTATGGCTGCTATAGCTATGGCTATGGCTGATATGGCTATGGCTATAGCTGCTATGTCTATGGCTATGGATGATTTGGCTATGGCTATGGCAGCTATGGCTATGGCTATGGCTGCTATGTCTATGGCTGGTATAGCCATGCCTATGGCTGCTGCGGCTATGGCTATAAATGCTATGGCTATGGCATCGGCTAATGAGGCTATGTCTACGCCTATGGCTGCTATGGCTATGGCTATGGCTATGGCTGCTGTGGATATAGCTATGGCTGCTATGTCTATGGCTGTGGCTATGGCTGCTATGGCTGTGGCTGTGGATATGGCTGCTGTGGCTATGGCTATGGCTGCTTTGGCTATGGCTGCTATAGCTATGGCTATGGCTGATATGGCTATGGCTACGGCTGCTGTTGCTATGGCTGCGGCTGCTATGGTTATCGCTATGCGTGCTATTGCTATGGCTATGACTGCTATGGCTATGGATACGGCTGCTATGGCTGTCGCTATGCGTGCTATGGCTATGACTATGGCTGCTATGGCTATGGCTATGGCTGCTATGGCTGCTATGCCTATGGCTATTGCTGCTATGGCTACTGCTATGGCTATTGCTATGGCTGCTATGGCTATGGCTATGGCTGCTATGGCTGATCTGGCTATGACTGTTGCTGCTATTGCTATGGCTATGGCTATGGCTATTGCTGCTATGGCTGTGGCTATGGCTATGACAATGGCTGCTATGGCTATGGCAATGGCTGCTATGTCAATGGTATACATATGCCTATGGCTGCTACGGCTATGCCTATAACTGCTATGGCTATGGTATTGGCTACTGTGGCTATGTCTATGTCTATGGCTGCTATGGCTATGGCTATGGCTATGGCTGCTATGGATATAGCTATGGCTGCTATGGCTATGGCTGTCGCTATGGCTGTTATGGCTGTGGCTATTGCTACGGCTGCTGTGGCTATGCCATTGGCTATGGCTCGTATGGCTATGGCTATGGCTGCTATGGCTACGGCTGCTATGGCTATGCCTATGGCAGCTATAGCAATGGCTGCTATAGCTATGGCTATGGCTGCTAGTGCTATTGCTATGGCTATGGCTCCAATGGATATGGCTATGGCTGCTATGGTTATGGCTACGACTGCTATGGCTATGGCTATGGTTGCTATGGCTACGGCTAAGGCTGCTATGGCTATGGCTATGGCTGCTTTCGCTATGGCTGCTATAGCTATGGCTATGGCTGTTATGGCTAAGGCTATGACTGCTATGGCTATGGCTATTCCGATGACTGCTATGGCTATGGCTACGGCTGCTATAGTTATGGCTATGGATGCTATGGCAATGGCCTTGGCTGCTATGGCTATGGCTATGGCTTCTAATGCTATGGCTATAGCTATGGCTGCAATGGCTATGGCTATGGCTGCTATGGCTGCTCTGGCTATGACAATTACTGCTGTGGCTATGGCTATGGCTATTGCTATTGCTGCTATGGCTATGCCTATGGCTATGGCTATTCCTGCGATGGCTACGGCTATGGCTGCTATGGCTGTGGCTATGGATGCTATGGCAATGGCCTTGGCTGCTATGGCTATGGCTATGGCTTCTAATGCTATGGCTATAGCTATGGCTGCTATGGCTATGGCTACTATAGCTATGGCTATTGCTGTTGCTGCTATGGCTATGGCTATGGCTATGGCTATGACTGCGATGGGTACGGCTATGACTGCTATGGCTATGGCTATGGCTGCTATGGCTATGGCTATGGCTGCTATGGCTATGGCTACGGCTGCTGTGGCTATGGCTGCGGCTGCTATGGCTATGGCTGCGGCTGCTATGGTTATCGCTGAGCGTGCTATTGCTATGGCTATGGCTGCTATCGCTATGACTAAGGCTGCTATGGCTGCTATGGCCATGGCTATTGCTGCTATGGCTACTGCTATGGCTATGGCTATGGCTGCTATGGCTACGGCTATGGCTGCTATAGCTATGGCTATGGCTGATATGGCTATGGCTATGGCTGCTATGGCTATGGATATGGCGATGTCTGCTATAGCTATGGCTAAGGGTACTTTGGCTATGGCTATGGCTGATATGGCTACGGCTATGGCTGCTATGGCTATGGCTATGGCTGTTATGGCTATGGCTACGGCTGCTATGGCTATGGCTGCGGCTATTATGGCTATGGCTATGCGTGCTATTGCTATGGCTATGGCTGCTATGGCTATGGCTATGGCTGCTATGGCTATGGCTGCTATGGCTATGGCTATGGCTGCTATGGCTATGGCTATGGCTGCTTTGGCTATGGCTGCTATTGCCATGACTATGGCTGCTATGGCAATGGCCAAGGGTGCGATGGCTATGGCTGCTATGGCAATGGCCAAGGCTGCTATGGCTATGGCTGCTATGGCAATGGCCAAGGCTGCTATGGCTATGGCTATGACTATGGCTGCTATGGCTATGGCTATGGCTGCCATGTCTATGGCTGGTATAGCTATGACTATGGCTGCTACGGCTATGGCTACAGCTGCTATGGCTATGGCTATGGCTGCTATGGGTATATCTGTGGCTGCTATGGCTATGGCTATGGCTACGTCTGGTATGGCCATCGCTATGGCTGCTGTCGCTGTGGCTATGGCTGCTATGGCTATAGCTACGGCTGCTAGGGCTGCTATGGCGATGAATATTGCTGCCATGGCTGTGGCTATGGCAATGACTATGGCTGCTATGGCTATGGCTATGGCTGCTACGTCTATGACTGGTATAGCTATGCCTATGGCTGCTACGGCTATGGCTATAATTGCTATGGCTATGGCATTGGCTGCTGTGGCTACGGCTATGGCTATGACAATGGCTGCTATGGCAATGGCTATGGCTGCTATGTCTATGGCGGGTATAGCTATGCCTATGGCTCCTACGGCTATGGCTATAACTGCTATGGCTGTGGCATCGGCTAATGTGGCTATGGCTATGTCTATGGCTGCTATGGCTATGGCTATGGCTATGGCTGCTATGGATATAGCTATCGCTGCTATGTCTACGGCTATGGCTATGGTTGCTATGGCTGTGGCTATGGCTATGGCTGCTGTGGCTATGGCATTGGCTATGGCTCGTGCGGCTATTGCTATGGCTGCTATGGCTATGTCTATGGCTGCTATGGCAATGGCTGCTATAGCTATGGCTATGGCTGCTAATGCTTTGGCTACGGCTATGGCTCCTATGGATAAGGCTGTGCCTGCTATGGTTATGGCTATGGCTGCTATGGCTATGGCTACGGCTGCTATGGCTATGGCTGCGGCTGCTATGGCTATCGCTATGCGTGCTAATGCTATGGCTATGGCTGCTATGGATATGGCTATGGCTGCTATGGCTGGTATGGCTATGGCTATTGCTGCTATGGCTACGTCTGCTATGGCTATGGCTGCGGCTGCTATGGCTATCGCTGTGCGTGCTATTGCTATTTCTGCTATGGCTATGGCTATGGCTATGGCTATGCCTGCGATGGCTATGGCTATGGATGCTATGGCTATGACTATGGCTGCTAAGGCTATGGCCATGGCTATGGCTCCTATGGATATGGCTATGGCTGCTGTGGCTATAGCTATGGCTGCTATGGATATGGCTATGGCTATGGCGGCTATGGCTATGGCTGTGGCTGCTAAGGCTACGGCTATGGCTATGGCTCCTATGGATATGGCTATGGCTGCTGTGGCTATAGCTATGGCTGCTATGGATATGGCTATGGCTGTGGCTGCTATGGCTATGGCTATGGCTATAGCTGCTATGGCTACTGTTATGGCTATGGCTATGGCTGCTTTGGCTATGGCTACGGCTGCTATGTCTGCCGCTGTGCGTGCTATGGCTATGGCTATGGCTGCTATGGCTGCTATGGCTATTTCTGTTGCTGCTATGGCTATGGCTATGGCTATGGCTATGCCTGCGATGGGTACGGCTATGGCTGCTATGGCTATGGCTATGGCTGCTATGGCTATGGCTATGGCTGCTATGGCTATGGCTATGGATGCTATGGCTATGACTATGGCTGCTAAGGCTATGGCTATGGCTATTGCTGCTATGGCTACGTCTGCTATGGCTATGGCTGCGGCTGCTATGGCTATCGCTGTGCGTGCTATTGCTGTTTCTGCTATGGCTATGGCTATGGCTATGGCTATGGCTATGCCTGCGATGGCTACGGCTATGGCTGCTATGGCTATGGCTATGGCCGCTATGGCTATGGCTATGGCTGCTATGGCTATGGCTATGGATGCTATGGCTATGACTATGGCTGCTAAGGCTACGGCTATGGCTATGGCTCCTATGGATATGGCTATGGCTGCTGTGGCTATAGCTATGGCTGCTATGGATATGGCTATGGCTATGGCGGCTATGGCTATGGCTATGGCTGATATGGCTACGACTATGGCTGCTATGGCTATGGCTGCGGCTATTATGGCTATGGCTATGCGTGCTATTGCTATGGCTATGGCTGCTATGGCTATGGCTATGGCTGCTTTTGGCTATGGCTATGGCTGCTTTGGCTATGGCTGCTATAGCTATGGCTATGGCTGATATGGCTATGGCTATAGCTGCTATGTCTATGGCTATGGATGATTTGGCTATGGCTATGGCAGCTATGGCTATGGCTATGGCTGCTATGTCTATGGCTGGTATAGCCATGCCTATGGCTGCTGCGGCTATGGCTATAAATGCTATGGCTATGGCATCGGCTAATGAGGCTATGTCTACGTCTATGGCTGCTATGGCTATGGCTATGGCTATGGCTGCTGTGGATATAGCTATGGCTGCTATGTCTATGGCTGTGGCTATGGCTGCTATGGCTGTGGCTGTGGATATGGCTGCTGTGGCTATGGCTATGGCTGCTTTGGCTATGGCTGCTATAGCTATGGCTATGGCTGATATGGCTATGGCTACGGCTGCTGTTGCTATGGCTGCGGCTGCTATGGTTATCGCTATGCGTGCTATTGCTATGGCTATGACTGCTATGGCTATGGATACGGCTGCTATGGCTGTCGCTATGCGTGCTATGGCTATGACTATGGCTGCTATGGCTATGGCTATGGCTGCTATGGCTGCTATGCCTATGGCTATTGCTGCTATGGCTACTGCTATGGCTATTGCTATGGCTGCTATGGCTATGGCTATGGCTGCTATGGCTGATCTGGCTATGACTGTTGCTGCTATTGCTATGGCTATGGCTATGGCTATTGCTGCTATGGCTGTGGCTATGGCTATGACAATGGCTGCTATGGCTATGGCAATGGCTGCTATGTCAATGGTATACATATGCCTATGGCTGCTACGGCTATGCCTATAACTGCTATGGCTATGGTATTGGCTACTGTGGCTATGTCTATGTCTATGGCTGCTATGGCTATGGCTATGGCTATGGCTGCTATGGATATAGCTATGGCTGCTATGGCTATGGCTGTCGCTATGGCTGTTATGGCTGTGGCTATTGCTACGGCTGCTGTGGCTATGCCATTGGCTATGGCTCGTATGGCTATGGCTATGGCTGCTATGGCTACGGCTGCTATGGCTATGCCTATGGCAGCTATAGCAATGGCTGCTATAGCTATGGCTATGGCTGCTAGTGCTATTGCTATGGCTATGGCTCCAATGGATATGGCTATGGCTGCTATGGTTATGGCTACGACTGCTATGGCTATGGCTATGGTTGCTATGGCTACGGCTAAGGCTGCTATGGCTATGGCTATGGCTGCTTTCGCTATGGCTGCTATAGCTATGGCTATGGCTGTTATGGCTAAGGCTATGACTGCTATGGCTATGGCTATTCCGATGACTGCTATGGCTATGGCTACGGCTGCTATAGTTATGGCTATGGATGCTATGGCAATGGCCTTGGCTGCTATGGCTATGGCTATGGCTTCTAATGCTATGGCTATAGCTATGGCTGCAATGGCTATGGCTATGGCTGCTATGGCTGCTCTGGCTATGACAATTACTGCTGTGGCTATGGCTATGGCTATTGCTATTGCTGCTATGGCTATGCCTATGGCTATGGCTATTCCTGCGATGGCTACGGCTATGGCTGCTATGGCTGTGGCTATGGATGCTATGGCAATGGCCTTGGCTGCTATGGCTATGGCTATGGCTTCTAATGCTATGGCTATAGCTATGGCTGCTATGGCTATGGCTACTATAGCTATGGCTATTGCTGTTGCTGCTATGGCTATGGCTATGGCTATGGCTATGACTGCGATGGGTACGGCTATGACTGCTATGGCTATGGCTATGGCTGCTATGGCTATGGCTATGGCTGCTATGGCTATGGCTACGGCTGCTGTGGCTATGGCTGCGGCTGCTATGGCTATGGCTGCGGCTGCTATGGTTATCGCTGAGCGTGCTATTGCTATGGCTATGGCTGCTATCGCTATGACTAAGGCTGCTATGGCTGCTATGGCCATGGCTATTGCTGCTATGGCTACTGCTATGGCTATGGCTATGGCTGCTATGGCTACGGCTATGGCTGCTATAGCTATGGCTATGGCTGATATGGCTATGGCTATGGCTGCTATGGCTATGGATATGGCGATGTCTGCTATAGCTATGGCTAAGGGTACTTTGGCTATGGCTATGGCTGATATGGCTACGGCTATGGCTGCTATGGCTATGGCTATGGCTGTTATGGCTATGGCTACGGCTGCTATGGCTATGGCTGCGGCTATTATGGCTATGGCTATGCGTGCTATTGCTATGGCTATGGCTGCTATGGCTATGGCTATGGCTGCTATGGCTATGGCTGCTATGGCTATGGCTATGGCTGCTATGGCTATGGCTATGGCTGCTTTGGCTATGGCTGCTATTGCCATGACTATGGCTGCTATGGCAATGGCCAAGGGTGCGATGGCTATGGCTGCTATGGCAATGGCCAAGGCTGCTATGGCTATGGCTGCTATGGCAATGGCCAAGGCTGCTATGGCTATGGCTATGACTATGGCTGCTATGGCTATGGCTATGGCTGCCATGTCTATGGCTGGTATAGCTATGACTATGGCTGCTACGGCTATGGCTACAGCTGCTATGGCTATGGCTATGGCTGCTATGGGTATATCTGTGGCTGCTATGGCTATGGCTATGGCTACGTCTGGTATGGCCATCGCTATGGCTGCTGTCGCTGTGGCTATGGCTGCTATGGCTATAGCTACGGCTGCTAGGGCTGCTATGGCGATGAATATTGCTGCCATGGCTGTGGCTATGGCAATGACTATGGCTGCTATGGCTATGGCTATGGCTGCTATGTCTATGACTGGTATAGCTATGCCTATGGCTGCTACGGCTATGGCTATAATTGCTATGGCTATGGCATTGGCTGCTGTGGCTACGGCTATGGCTATGACAATGGCTGCTATGGCAATGGCTATGGCTGCTATGTCTATGGCGGGTATAGCTATGCCTATGGCTCCTACGGCTATGGCTATAACTGCTATGGCTGTGGCATCGGCTAATGTGGCTATGGCTATGTCTATGGCTGCTATGGCTATGGCTATGGCTATGGCTGCTATGGATATAGCTATCGCTGCTATGTCTACGGCTATGGCTATGGTTGCTATGGCTGTGGCTATGGCTATGGCTGCTGTGGCTATGGCATTGGCTATGGCTCGTGCGGCTATTGCTATGGCTGCTATGGCTATGTCTATGGCTGCTATGGCAATGGCTGCTATAGCTATGGCTATGGCTGCTAATGCTTTGGCTACGGCTATGGCTCCTATGGATAAGGCTGTGCCTGCTATGGTTATGGCTATGGCTGCTATGGCTATGGCTACGGCTGCTATGGCTATGGCTGCGGCTGCTATGGCTATCGCTATGCGTGCTAATGCTATGGCTATGGCTGCTATGGATATGGCTATGGCTGCTATGGCTGGTATGGCTATGGCTGTTGCTGCTATGGCTACGTCTGCTATGGCTATGGCTGCGGCTGCTATGGCTATCGCTGTGCGTGCTATTGCTATTTCTGCTATGGCTATGGCTGTGGCTATGGCTATGCCTGCGATGGCTACGGCTATGGCTGCTATGGCTATGGCTATGGCTGCTATGGCTATGGCTATGGCTGCTATGGCTATGGCTATGGATACCATGGCTATGACTATGGCTGCTAAGGCTATGGCTATGGCTATGGCTCCTATGGATATGGCTATGGCTGCTGTGGCTATAGCTATGGCTGCTATGGATATGGCTATGGCTATGGCGGCTATGGCTATCTCTATGGCTGCTATGGCTATGGCTATGGCTATTGCTGCTATGGCTACTTTTATGGCTATGGCTATGGCTGCTTTGGCTATGGCTACGGCTGCTATGTCTGCCGCTGTGCCTGCTATGGCTATGGCTATGGCTGCTATGGCTGCTATGGCTATTGCTATTGCTGCTATGGCTATGGCTATGGCTATGGCTATGCCTGCGATGGGTACGGCTATGGCTGCTATGGCTATGGCTATTGCTGCTATGGCTATGGCTATGCATGCTATGGCTATGGCTACGGCTGCTATGGCTATGGCTGCGGCTGCTATGGTTATCGCTATGCGTGCTATTGCTATGGATATGGCTGCTATGGCTATGACTATGGCTGCTATGACTGCTATGGCTATGGCTATTGCTGCTACGGCTACTGCTATGGCTATGGCTATGGCTGCTATGGCTACGGCTATGGCTTATATGGCTATGTCTATGGCTGGTATAGCTATGCCTATGGCTGCTGCGGCTATGGCTATAACTGCTATGGCTATGGCATCGGCTAATGTGGCTATGGCTACGTCTATGGCTGCTATGGCTATGGCTATGGCTATAGCTGCTATGGCTATGGCTATGGGTACTTTGGCTATGGCTATGGCTGATATGGCTACGGCTATGGCTGCTATGGCTATGGCTATGGCTGGTATGGCTATGGCTACGGCTGCTATTGCTATGGCTGCGGCTATTATGGCTATGGCTATGCGTGCTATTGCTATGGCTATGGCTGCTATGGCTATGGCTATGGCTGCTTTTGGCTATGGCTATGGCTGCTTTGGCTATGGCTGCTATAGCTATGGCTATGGCTGATATGGCTATGTCTATAGCTGCTATGTCTATGGCTATGGATGCTTTGGCTATGGCAATGGCTGATATGGCTATGGCTATGGCTGCTATGGCAACGGCTACGGCTGCTATGGCTGTCGCTATGCGTGCTATGGCTATGGCTATGGCTGCTATGGCTATGGCTATGGATGCTATGGCTATGGCTACGGCTGCTGTGGCTATGGCTGCGGCTGCTATGGTTACCGCTATGCGTGCTATTGCTATGGCTATGGCTGCTATGGCTATGACTAAGGCTGCTATGGCTGCTCTGGCTATGGCTTTTGCTGCTATGGCTACTGCTATGGCTATGGCTATGGCTGCTATGGCTACGGCTATGGCTGCTACGGCTGTGGCTATGGCTGCTATGGCTATGGCTATGGCTGCTATGGCAATGGCTACGGCTGCTATGGCTGTCGCTATGCGTGCTATGGCTATGGCTATGGCTGCTAAGGCTATGGCTATGTCTGCTATGGCTGCTATGGCTGTTGCTATTGCTGCTATGGCTATGGCTATGGCTATGGCTATGCCTGCGATGGGTACGGCTATGGCTGCTATAGCTATGGCTATGGCTGCTATGGCTATGGCTATGGATGCTATGGCTATGGCTACGTCTGCTATGGCTATGGCTGCGGCTGCTATGGTTATCGCTATGCGTGCTATTGCTATGGATATGGCTGCTATGGCTATGACTATGGCTGCTATGGCTGCTATGGCTATGGCTATTGCTGCTATGGCTACTGCTATGGCTATGGCTATGGCTGCTATGGCTACGGCTATGGCTGATATGGCTATGTCTATGGCTGGTATAGCTATGCCTATGGCTGCTGCGGCTATGGCTATAACTGCTATGGCTATGGCATCGGCTAATGTGGCTATGGCTACGTCTATGGCTGCTATGGCTATGGCTATGGCTATAGCTGCTATGGCTATGGCTATGTGTACTTTGGCTATGGCTATGGCTGATATGGCTGCGGCTATGGCTGCTATGGCTATGGCTGCGGATATTATGGCTATGGCTATGCGTGCTATTGCTATGGCTATGGCTGCTATGGCTATGGCTATGGCTGCTTTTGGCTATGGCTATGGCTGCTTTGGCTATGGCTGCTATAGCTATGGCTATGGCTGATATGGCTATGGCTATAGCTGCTATGTCTATGGCTATGGCTGCTATAGCTATGGCTATGGCTGATATGGCTATGGCTACGGCTGCTGTTGCTATGGCTGCGGCTGCTATGGTTATCGCTATGCGTGCTATTGCTATGGCTATGACTGCTATGGCTATGGATACGGCTGCTATGGCTGTCGCTATGCGTGCTATGGCTATGACTATGGCTGCTATGGCTATGGCTATGGCTGCTATGGCTGCTATGCCTATGGCTATTGCTGCTATGGCTACTGCTATGGCTATTGCTATGGCTGCTATGGCTATGGCTATGGCTGCTATGGCTGATCTGGCTATGACTGTTGCTGCTATTGCTATGGCTATGGCTATGGCTATTGCTGCTATGGCTGTGGCTATGGCTATGACAATGGCTGCTATGGCTATGGCAATGGCTGCTATGTCAATGGTATCCATATGGCTATGGCTGCTACGGCTATGCCTATAACTGCTATGGCTATGGTATTGGCTACTGTGGCTATGTCTATGTCTATGTCTGCTATGGCTATGGCTATGGCTATGGCTGCTATGGATATAGCTATGGCTGCTATGGCTATGGCTGTCGCTATGGCTGTTATGGCTGTGGCTATTGCTACGGCTGCTGTGGCTATGCCATTGGCTATGGCTCGTATGGCTATGGCTATGGCTGCTATGGCTACGGCTGCTATGGCTATGCCTATGGCAGCTATAGCAATGGCTGCTATAGCTATGGCTATGGCTGCTAGTGCTATTGCTATGGCTATGGCTCCAATGGATATGGCTATGGCTGCTATGGTTATGGCTACGACTGTTATGGCTATGGCTATGGTTGCTATGGCTACGGCTAAGGCTGCTATGGCTATGGCTATGGCTGCTTTCGCTATGGCTGCTATAGCTATGGCTATGGCTGATATGGCTAAGGCTATGACTGCTATGGCTATGGCTATTCCGATGACTGCTATGGCTATGGCTACGGCTGCTATAGTTATGGCTATGGATGCTATGGCAATGGCCTTGGCTGCTATGGCTATGGCTATGGCTTCTAATGCTATGGCTATAGCTATGGCTGCAATGGCTATGGCTATGGCTGCTATGGCTGCTCTGGCTATGACAATTACTGCTGTGGCTATGGCTATGGCTATTGCTATTGCTGCTATGGCTATGCCTATGGCTATGGCTATTCCTGCGATGGCTACGGCTATGGCTGCTATGGCTGTGGCTATGGATGCTATGGCAATGGCTATGGCTGCTTTGGCTGTGGCTGAAGCTGCTATGGCTATGGCTATGCCTGCTATGACTATGGCTATGGATGCTTTGGCTATGGCTACGGCGATGGCTGCTATGGCTATGGCTATGGCTGCTATGGCTGTGGCTATGGATGCTATGGAAATGGCTCTGGCTGCTTTGGCTATGGCTGAAGCTGCTATGGCTATAGGTATGCCTGCTATGACTATGGCTATGGATGCTTTGGCTATGGCTAAAGCTGCTATGGCTATGGCTATGTCTGCTATGGCTATGGCTATTGCTGCTATGGCTATGGCTATGGCTATGGCTGATATGGCTATGGCTATGGCTGCTATGGCTCTTGCTATGCGTCCTGTGGCTATGGCTATGGCTGCTGTGGCTATGGCTATGTCTGCTATGTCTGCTATGACTATGGCTAAAGCTGCTATGGCTATGGCTATGTCTGCTATGGCTATGGCTATTTCTGCAATGACTATGGCTATGGCTATTGCTGATATGGCTATGGCTATGGCTGCTATGGCTATGGCTACTATAGCTATGGCTATTGCTGTTGCTGCTATGGCTATGGCTATGGCTATGGCTATGACTGCGATGGGTACGGCTATGGCTGCTATGGCTATGGCTATGGCTGCTATGGCTATGGCTATGGCTGCTATGGCTATGGCTACGGCTGCTGTGGCTATGGCTGCGGCTGCTATGGCTATGGCTGCGGCTGCTATGGTTATCGCTGAGCGTGCTATTGCTATGGCTATGGCTGCTATCGCTATGACTAAGGCTGCTATGGCTGCTATGGCCATGGCTATTGCTGCTATGGCTACTGCTATGGCTATGGCTATGGCTGCTATGGCTACGGCTATGGCTGCTATAGCTATGGCTATGGCTGATATGGCTATGGCTATGGCTGCTATGGCTATGGATATGGCGATGTCTGCTATAGCTATGGCTAAGGGTACTTTGGCTATGGCTATGGCTGATATGGCTACGGCTATGGCTGCTATGGCTATGGCTATGGCTGTTATGGCTATGGCTACGGCTGCTATGGCTATGGCTGCGGCTATTATGGCTATGGCTATGCGTGCTATTGCTATGGCTATGGCTGCTATGGCTATGGCTATGGCTGCTATGGCTATGGCTGCTATGGCTATGGCTATGGCTGCTATGGCTATGGCTATGGCTGCTTTGGCTATGGCTGCTATAGCTATGGCTATGGCTGATATGGCTATGCCTGGTATAGCCTTGCCTATGGCTGCTACCGCTATGGCTATAACTGCTATGGCTATTGCATTGGCTACTGTGGCTATGGCTATGGCATTGGCTACTGTGGCTATGGCTATGTATATGGCTGCCATGGCTATTTCTATGGCTGCTATGGCTATGGCTATGGCTGCTATGGCTATGGCTGCTATAGCTATGGCTATGGCTGCTATAGCTATGGCTATGGCTGGTATTGCTATGGCTATGGCTGCTATGGCTATGGCTATGGCGATGGCTGCTATAGCTATGGTTGTGGCTGCTATGGCTATGGCTATGGCTGCTATGGCTATCGCTATGGCTGCTATGCTTATCGCTGCTATGGGTATGGCTGGTATAGCTATAGCTGCTATAGCTGTGGCTATGGCTGCTATTGCCATGACTATGGCTGCTATGGCAATGGCCAAGGGTGCGATGGCTATGGCTGCTATGGCAATGGCCAAGGCTGCTATGGCTATGGCTATGACTATGGCTGCTATGGCTATGGCTATGGCTGCCATGTCTATGGCTGGTATAGCTATGACTATGGCTGCTACGGCTATGGCTACAGCTGCTATGGCTATGGCTATGGCTGCTATGGGTATATCTGTGGCTGCTATGGCTATGGCTATGGCTACGTCTGGTATGGCCATCGCTATGGCTGCTGTCGCTGTGGCTATGGCTGCTATGGCTATAGCTACGGCTGCTAGGGCTGCTATGGCGATGAATATTGCTGCCATGGCTGTGGCTATGGCAATGACTATGGCTGCTATGGCTATGGCTATGGCTGCTATGTCTATGACTGGTATAGCTATGCCTATGGCTGCTACGGCTATGGCTATAATTGCTATGGCTATGGCATTGGCTGCTGTGGCTACGGCTATGGCTATGACAATGGCTGCTATGGCAATGGCTATGGCTGCTATGTCTATGGCGGGTATAGCTATGCCTATGGCTCCTACGGCTATGGCTATAACTGCTATGGCTGTGGCATCGGCTAATGTGGCTATGGCTATGTCTATGGCTGCTATGGCTATGGCTATGGCTATGGCTGCTATGGATATAGCTATCGCTGCTATGTCTACGGCTATGGCTATGGTTGCTATGGCTGTGGCTATGGCTATGGCTGCTGTGGCTATGGCATTGGCTATGGCTCGTGCGGCTATTGCTATGGCTGCTATGGCTATGTCTATGGCTGCTATGGCAATGGCTGCTATAGCTATGGCTATGGCTGCTAATGCTTTGGCTACGGCTATGGCTCCTATGGATAAGGCTGTGCCTGCTATGGTTATGGCTATGGCTGCTATGGCTATGGCTACGGCTGCTATGGCTATGGCTGCGGCTGCTATGGCTATCGCTATGCGTGCTAACGCTATGGCTATGGCTGCTATGGATATGGCTATGGCTGCTATGGCTGGTATGGCTATGGCTGTTGCTGCTATGGCTACGTCTGCTATGGCTATGGCTGCGGCTGCTATGGCTATCGCTGTGCGTGCTATTGCTATTTCTGCTATGGCTATGGCTGTGGCTATGGCTATGCCTGCGATGGCTACGGCTATGGCTGCTATGGCTATGGCTATGGCTGCTATGGCTATGGCTATGGCTGCTATGGCTATGGCTATGGATGCTATGGCTATGACTATGGCTACTAAGGCTATGGCTATGGCTATGGCTCCTATGGATATGGCTATGGCTGCTGTGGCTATAGCTATGGCTGCTATGGATATGGCTATGGCTATGGCGGCTATGGCTATCTCTATGGCTGCTATGGCTATGGCTATGGCTATTGCTGCTATGGCTACTTTTATGGCTATGGCTATGCCTGCTTTGGCTATGGCTACGGCTGCTATGTCTGCCGCTGTGCCTGCTATGGCTATGGCTATGGCTGCTATGGCTGCTATGGCTATTGCTATTGCTGCTATGGCTATGGCTATGGCTATGGCTATGCCTGCGATGGGTACGGCTATGGCTGCTATGGCTATGGCTATTGCTGCTATGGCTATGGCTATGCATGCTATGGCTATGGCTACGGCTGCTATGGCTATGGCTGCGGCTGCTATGGTTATCGCTATGCGTGCTATTGCTATGGATATGGCTGCTATGGCTATGACTATGGCTGCTATGACTGCTATGGCTATGGCTATTGCTGCTACGGCTACTGCTATGGCTATGGCTATGGCTGCTATGGCTACGGCTATGGCTGATATGGCTATGTCTATGGCTGGTATAGCTATGCCTATGGCTGCTGCGGCTATGGCTATAACTGCTATGGCTATGGCATCGGCTAATGTGGCTATGGCTACGTCTATGCCTGCTATGGCTATGGCTATGGCTATAGCTGCTATGGCTATGGCTATGGGTACTTTGGCTATGGCTATGGCTGATATGGCTACGGCTATGGCTGCTATGGCTATGGCTATGGCTGGTATGGCTATGGCTACGGCTGCTATTGCTATGGCTGCGGCTATTATGGCTATGGCTATGCGTGCTATTGCTATGGCTATGGCTGCTATGGCTATGGCTATGGCTGCTTTTGGCTATGGCTATGGCTGCTTTGGCTATGGCTGCTATAGCTATGGCTATGGCTGATATGGCTATGTCTATAGCTGCTATGTCTATGGCTATGGATGCTTTGGCTATGGCAATGGCTGATATGGCTATGGCTATGGCTGCTATGGCAACGGCTACGGCTGCTATGGCTGTCGCTATGCGTGCTATGGCTATGGCTATGGCTGCTATGGCTATGGCTATGGATGCTATGGCTATGGCTACGGCTGCTGTGGCTATGGCTGCGGCTGCTATGGTTATCGCTATGCGTGCTATTGCTATGGCTATGGCTGCTATGGCTATGACTAAGGCTGCTATGGCTGCTCTGGCTATGGCTTTTGCTGCTATGGCTACTGCTATGGCTATGGCTATGGCTGCTATGGCTACGGCTATGGCCGCTATGGCTGTGGCTATGGCTGCTATGGCTATGGCTATGGCTGCTATGGCAATGGCTACGGCTGCTATGGCTGTCGCTATGCGTGCTATGGCTATGGCTATGGCTGCTAAGGCTATGGCTATGTCTGCTATGGCTGCTATGGCTATGGCTATTGCTGCTATGGCTACTGCTATGGCTATGGCTATGGCTGCTATGGCTACGGCTATGGCTGATATGGCTATGTCTATGGCTGGTATAGCTATGCCTATGGCTGCTGCGGCTATGGCTATAACTGCTATGGCTATGGCATCGGCTAATGTGGCTATGGCTACGTCTATGGCTGCTATGGCTATGGCTATGGCTATTGCTGCTATGGCTATGGCTATGTGTACTTTGGCTATGGCTATGGCTGATATGGCTGCGGCTATGGCTGCTATGGCTATGGCTGCGGATATTATGGCTATGGCTATGCGTGCTATTGCTATGGCTATGGCTGCTATGGCTATGGCTATGGCTGCTTTTGGCTATGGCTATGGCTGCTTTGGCTATGGCTGCTATAGCTATGGCTATGGCTGATATGGCTATGGCTATAGCAGCTATGTCTATGGCTATGGATGCTTTGGTTATGGCTATGGCTGATATGGCTATGGCTATGGCTGCTATGGCTGTCGCTATGCGTGCTATGGCTGTGACTATGGCTGCTATGGCTATGGCTATGGCTATGGCTATTGCTGCTATGGCTGTGGCTATGGCTATGACAATGGCTGCTATGGCTATGGCAATGGCTGCTATGTCAATGGTATAGATATGCCTATGGCTGCTACGGCTATGCCTATAACTGCTACGGCTATGGTATTGGCTACTGTGGCTATGTCTATGTCTATGGCTGCTATGGCTATGGCTATGGCTATGGCTGCTATGGATATAGCTATGGCTGCTATGGCTATGGCTGTTGCTATGGCTGTTATGGCTGTGGCTATGGCTACGGCTGCTGTGGCTATGCCATTGGCTATGGCACGTATGGCTATGGCTATGGCTGCTATGGCTACGGCTGCTATGGCTATGCCTATGGCAGCTATAGCAATGGCTGCTATAGCTATGGCTATGGCTGCTAGTGCTATGGCTATGGCTATGGCTCCAATGGATATGGCTATGGATGCTATGGTTATGGCTACGGCTGCTATGGCTATGGCTATGGCTACAATGGCTACGGCTATGGCTGCTATGGCTATGGCTATGGCTGCTATGTCTATGGCTGGTATAGCTATGCCTATGGCTGCTGCGGCTATGGCTATAACTGCTATGGCTATGGCATCGGCTAATCTGGCTATGGCTATGTCTATGGCTGCTATGGCTATTGCTATTGCTGCTATGGCTATGGCTATGGGTATGGCAATGGCTGCGACGGCTACGGCTATGGCTGCTATGGCTATGGCTATGGCTGCCATAGCTATGGCTATGGCTGCTTTGGCTATGGCTGCTCTAGCTATGGCTATGGCTGATGTGGCTATGGTACCTATACATATGGATATGGCTGCTGCGGCTATGGCTATGGCTGCAATGGCTATGGCTATGGCTATGGCTGATATGGCTATGGCTATGGCTGCTATGGCTATGGCTGTTGCTATGGCTGTTACGGTTGTGGCTATGGCTACGGCTGCTGTGGCTACGCCATTGGCTATGGCTCGCATGGCTATGGCTGTGGCTGCTATGGCTACGGCTGCTATGGCTATGGCTATGGCTGCTATGACTATGGCTATGGCTGCTATGGCTATGGCTATGGCTGCTTTGGCTATGGCTGCTATAGCTATGGCTATGGCTGATATGGCTATGGCTATAGCAGCTATGGCTATGGCTATGGGTACTTTGGCTATGGCTATGGCTGATATGGCTATGCCTATGGCTGCTATGGCTATGGCTATGCCTGCGATGGCTACGGCTATGGCTGCTATGGCTATGGCTATGGCTGCTATGGCTACGTCTATGGCTGCTATGGCTATGGCTATGGCTATGGCTGCTATGGATATAGCTATGGCTGCTATGTCTATGGCTGTGGCTATGGCTGCTATGGCTGTGGCTATGGCTATGGCTGCTGTGGCTATGACTATGGCTGCTTTGGCTATGGCTGCTATAGCTATGGCTATGGCTGATATGGCTATGGCTACGGCTGCTATTGCTATGGCTGCGGCTGCTATGGTTATCGCTATGCGTGCTATTGCTATGGCTATGACTGCTATGGCTATGGATACGGCTGCTATGGCTGTCGCTATGCGTGCTATGGCTATGACTATGGCTGCTATGGCTATGGCTATGGCTGCTATGGCTGCTATGCCTATGGCTATTGCTGCTATGGCTGTGGCTATGGCTACTGTGGCTATGGCTATGGCTATGGCTGCGATGGCTATGTCTATGGTTGCTGTTGCTAATGCGTCTATCTGCTATGGCTATGGCTACGGCTGCTATGGCTGTCGCTATGCGTGCTATGGCTATGGCTATGGCTATTGCTATGGCTATGGCTATGGCTGCTATGGCTACGGCTATGGCTGCTATGGCTATGGCTATGGATGCTATGGCAATGGCTATGGCTGCTTTGGCTATGGCTAAAGCTGCTATGGCTATGGCTATGGCTGCTATGACTATGGCTATGGATGCTTTGGCTTTGGCTAAAGCTGCTATGGCTGTGGCTATGTCTGCTATGGCTATGGCCATTGCTGCTATGGCTATGGCTATGGCTATGGCTGATATGGCTATGGCTATGGCTGCTATGGCTACGGCTGCTATGGCTATGCATATGGCAGCTATGGCAGTGGCTGCTATAGCTATGGCTATGGCTGCTAATGCTATGGATATGGCTATGGCTCCAATGGATATGGCTATGGCTGCTATGGTTATGGCTACGGCTGCTATGGCTATGGCTATGGCTACTATGGCTACGGCTATGGCTGCTATGGCTATGGCTATGGCTGCTATGGTTATGGCTACGGCTGCTATGGCTATGGCTATGGCTACTATGGCTACGGCTATGGCTGCTATGGCTACGGCTGCTATGGCTGTGCCTATGGCAGCTATAGCAATGGCTGCTATAGCTATGGCTATGGCTGCTAGTGCTATGGCTATGGCTATGGCTCCAATGGATATGGCTATGGCTGCTATGGTTATGGCTACGGCTGCTATGGCTATGGCTACGGCTGCTTTGGCTATGGCTGCTATAGCTATGGCTATGGCTGATATGGCTATGGCTGGTATAGCTATGCCTATGGCTGCTACCGCTATGGCTATAACTGCTATGGCTATTGCATTGGCTACTGTGGCTATGGCTATGGCATTGGCTACTGTGGCTATGGCCATGTATATGGCTGCCATGGCTATTTCTATGGCTGCTATGGCTATGGCTACGGCTGCTATGGCTATGGCTGCTATAGCTATGGCTATGGCTGCTATAGCTATGGCTATGGCTGGTATGGCTATGGCTATGGCTGCTATGGCTATGGCTATGGCGATGGCTGCTATAGCTATGGCTGTGGCTGCTATGGCTATGGCTATGGCTGCTATTGCTATCGCTATGGCTGCTATGCTTATCGCTGCTATGGCTATGGCTGGTATAGCTATGGCTGCTATAGCTGTGGCTATGGCTGCTAGTGCTATGGCTATGGCTATGGCTCCAATGGATATGGCTATGGCTGCTATGGTTATGGCTACGGCTGCTATGGCTATGGCTACGGCTGCTTTGGCTATGGCTGCTATAGCTATGGCTATGGCTGATATGGCTATGGCTGGTATAGCTATGCCTATGGCTGCTACCGCTATGGCTATAACTGCTATGGCTATTGCATTGGCTACTGTGGCTATGGCTATGGCATTGGCTACTGTGGCTATGGCCATGTATATGGCTGCCATGGCTATTTCTATGGCTGCTATGGCTATGGCTACGGCTGCTATGGCTATGGCTGCTATAGCTATGGCTATGGCTGCTATAGCTATGGCTATGGCTGGTATGGCTATGGCTATGGCTGCTATGGCTATGGCTATGGCGATGGCTGCTATAGCTATGGCTGTGGCTGCTATGGCTATGGCTATGGCTGCTATTGCTATCGCTATGGCTGCTATGCTTATCGCTGCTATGGCTATGGCTGGTATAGCTATGGCTGCTATAGCTGTGGCTATGGCTGCTATTGCCATGACTATGGCTGCTATGGCAATGGCCAAGGGTGCTATGGCTATGGCTGCTATGGCAATGGCCAAGGCTGCTATGGCTATGGCTATGACTATGGCTGCTATGGCTATGGCTATGGCTGCCATGTCTATGGCTGGTATAGCTATGACTATGGCTGCTACGGCTATGGCTACAGCTGCTATGGCTATGGCTATGGCTGCTATGGATATATCTGTGGCTGCTATGGCTATGGCTATGGCTACGACTGGTATGGC
This sequence comes from Calliopsis andreniformis, assembly GCF_051401765.1. NCBI lineage: Eukaryota > Metazoa > Arthropoda > Insecta > Hymenoptera > Andrenidae > Calliopsis > Calliopsis andreniformis. The sequence goes on from NW_027480671.1 coordinate 72,266, forward strand.
CATCGCTATGGCTGCTGTGGCTGTGGCTATGGCTGCTATGGCTATAGCTACGGCTGCTAGGGCTGCTATGGCGATGAATATTGCTGCCATGGCTGTGGCTATGGCAATGACTATGGCTGCTATGGCTATGGCTATGGCTGCTATGTCTATGACTGGTATAGCTATGCCTATGGCTGCTACGGCTATGGCTATAGTTGCTATGGCTATGGCATTGGCTGCTGTATCTACGGCTATGGCTATGACAATGGCTGCTATGGCTATGGCTATGGCTGCTATGTCTATGGCGGGTATAGCTATGTCTATGTCTGCTACGGCTATGGCTATAACTGCTATGGCTATGGCATCGGCTAATGTGGCTATGGCTATGTCTATGGCTGCTATGGCTATGGCTATGGCTATGGCTGCTATGGATATAGCGATCGCTGCTATGTCTACGGCTATGGCTATGGTTGCTATGGCTGTGGCTATGGCTATGGCTGCTGTGGCTATGGCATTGGCTATGGCTCGTGCGGCTATTGCTATGGCTGCTATGGCTATGTCTATGGCTGCTATGGCAATGGCTACTATAGCTATGGCTATGGCTGCTAATGCTTTGGCTACGGCTATGGCTCCTATGGATAAGGCTGTGCCTGCTATGGTTATGGCTATGGCTGCTATGGCTATGGCTACGGCTGCTATGGCTATGGCTGCGGCTGCTATGGCTATCGCTATGCGTGCTAATGCTATGGCTATGGCTGCTATGGATATGGCTATGGCTGGTATGGCTGGTATGGCTATGGCTATTGCTGCTATGGCTACGTCTGCTATGGCTATGGCTGCGGCTGCTATGGCTATCGCTGTGCGTGCTATTGCTATTTCTGCTATGGCTATGGCTATGGCTATGGCTATGCCTGCGATGGCTACGGCTATGGCTGCTATGGCTATGGCTATGGCTGCTATGGCTATGGCTATGGCTGCTATGGCTATGGCTATGGATGCTATGGCTATGACTATGGCTGCTAAGGCTATGGCTATGGCTATGGCTCCTATGGATATGGCTATGGCTGCTGTGGCTATAGCTATGGCTGCTATGGATATGGCTATGGCTATGGCTATGTCTATGGCTGCTATGGCTATGGCTATGGCTATGGCTGCTATGGATATAGCTATCGCTGCTATGTCTACGGCTATGGCTATGGTTGCTATGGCTGTGGCTATGGCTATGTCTGCTGTGGCTATGGCATTGGCTATGGCTCGTGCGGCTATTGCTATGGCTGCTATGGCTATGTCTATGGCTGCTATGGCAATGGCTGCTATAGCTATGGCTATGGCTGCTAATGCTTTGGCTACGGCTATGGCTCCTATGGATAAGGCTGTGCCTGCTATGGTTATGGCTATGGCTGCTATGGCTATGGCTACGGCTGCTATGGCTATGGCTGCGGCTGCTATGGCTATCGCTATGCGTGCTAATGCTATGGCTATGGCTGCTATGGATATGGCTATGGCTGCTATGGCTGGTATGGCTATGGCTATTGCTGCTATGGCTACGTCTGCTATGGCTATGGCTGCGGCTGCTATGGCTATCGCTGTGCGTGCTATTGCTATTTCTGCTATGGCTATGGCTATGGCTATGGCTATGCCTGCGATGGCTACGGCTATGGCTGCTATGGCTATGGCTATGGCTGCTATGGCTATGGCTATGGCTGCTATGGCTATGGCTATGGATGCTATGGCTATGACTATGGCTGCTAAGGCTATGGCTATGGCTATGGCTCCTATGGATATGGCTATGGCTGCTATAGCTATGGCTATGGCTGATATGGCTATGGCTATGGCTATGGCTATGGCTGCGATGGGTACGGCTATGACTGCTATGGCTATGGCTGTGGCTGCTATGGCTATGGCTATGGCTGCTATGGCTATGGCTGCGGCTGCTGTGGCTATGGCTGCGGCTGCTATGGTTATCGCTATGCGTGCTATTGCTATGGCTATGGCTGCTATGGCTATGACTAAGGCTGCTATGGCTGCTGTGGCTATGGCTATTGCTGCTATGGCTACTGCTATGGCTATGGCTATTGCTGCTATGGCTACGGCTATGGCTGCTATGGCTATGGCTATGGCTCCTATGGCTACGTCTATGGCTGCTATGGCTATGGCTATGGCTATGGCTGCTGTGGCTATGGCTATGGCTGCTTTGGCTATGGCTGCTATAGCTATGTCTATGGCTGATATGGCTATGGCTACAGCTGCTATTGCTATGGCTGCGGCTGCTATGGTTATCGCTATGCGTGCTATTGCTATGGCTATGGCTGCTATGGCTATGGATACGGCTGCTATGGCTGTCGCTATGCGTGCTATGGCTATGACTATGGCTGCTATGGCTATGGCTATGGCTGCTATGGCTGCTATGCCTATGGCTATTGCTGCTATGGCTACTGCTATGGCTATTGCTATGGCTGCTATGGCTATGGCTATGGCTGCTATGGCTGCTCTGGCTATGACTATTGCTGCTATGGCTATGGCTATGGCTATGGCTATTTCTGCTAGGGCTGTGGCTGTGGCTATGGCAATGGCTGCTATGGCTATGGCAAAGGCTGCTATGTCAATGGTATAGATATGCCTATGGCTGCTACGGCTATGCCTACAACTGCTATGGCTATGGTATTGGCTACTGTGGCTATGTCTATGTCTATGGCTGCTATGGCTATGGCTATGGCTATGGCTGCTATGGATATAGCTATGGCTGCTATGGCTATGGCTGTTGCTATGGCTGTTGTGGCTGTGGCTATGGCTACGGCTGCTGTGGCTATGCCATTGGCTATGGCTCGTATGGCTATGGCTATGGCTGCTATGGCTACGGCTGCTATGGCTGTGCCTATGGCAGCTATAGCAATGGCTGCTATAGCTATGGCTATGGCTGCTAGTGCTATGGCTATGGCTATGGCTCCAATGGATATGGCTATGGCTGCTATGGTTATGGCTACGGCTGCTATGGCTATGGCTATGGCTGCTATGGCTATGGCTATGGATGCTATGGCTATGGCTACTGCTGCTATGGCTATGGCTGCGGCTGCTATGGTTATCGCTAAGCGTGCTATTGCTATTTCTGCTATGGCTATGGCTATGGCTATGGCTATGGCTATGCCTGCGATGGCTACGGCTATGGCTGCTATGGCTATGGCTATGGCTGCTATGGCTATGGCTATGGCTGCTATGGCTATGGCTATGGCTGCTATGGCTATGGCTATGGATGCTATGGCTATGACCATGGCTGCTAAGGCTACGGCTATGGCTATGGCTCCTATGGATATGGCTATGGCTGCTGTGGCTATAGCTATGGCTGCTATGGATATGGCTATGGCTATGGCGGCTATGGCTATGGCTATGGCTGATATGGCTACGGCTATGGCTGCTATGGCTATGGCTATGGCTGCTATGGCTATGGCTATGGCTGCTATGGCTATGGCTATGGATGCTATGGCTATGACTATGGCTATGGCTCCTATGGATATGGCTATGGCTGCTGTGGCTATAGCTATGGCTGCTATGGATATGGCTATGGCTATGGCGGCTATGGCTATGTCTATGGCTGCTATGGCTATGGCTATGGCTATGGCTGCTATGGATATAGCTATCGCTGCTATGTCTCCGGCTATGGCTATGGTTGCTATGGCTGTGGCTATGGCTATGGCTGCTGTGGCTATGGCATTGGCTATGGCTCGTGCGGCTATTGCTATGGCTGCTATGGCTATGTCTATGGCTGCTATGGCAATGGCTGCTATAGCTATGGCTATGGCTGCTAATGCTTTGGCTACGGCTATGGCTCCTATGGATAAGGCTGTGCCTGCTATGGTTATGGCTATGGCTGCTATGGCTATGGCTACGGCTGCTATGGCTATGGCTGCGGCTGCTATGGCTATCGCTATGCGTGCTAATGCTATGGCTATGGCTGCTATGGATATGGCTATGGCTGCTATGGCTGGTATGGCTATGGCTATTGCTGCTATGGCTACGTCTGCTATGGCTATGGCTGCGGCTGCTATGGCTATCGCTGTGCGTGCTATTGCTATTTCTGCTATGGCTATGGCTATGGCTATGGCTATGCCTGCGATGGCTACGGCTATGGCTGCTATGGCTATGGCTATGGCTGCTATGGCTATGGCTATGGCTGCTATGGCTATGGCTGCTATAGCTATGGCTATGGCTGCTATAGCTATGGCTATGGCTGGTATTGCTATGGCTATGGCTGCTATGGCTATGGCTATGGCGATGGCTGCTATAGCTATGGTTGTGGCTGCTATGGCTATGGCTATGGCTGCTATGGCTATCGCTATGGCTGCTATGCTTATCGCTGCTATGGCTATGGCTGGTATAGCTATGGCTGCTATAGCTGTGGCTATGGCTGCTATTGCCATGACTATGGCTGCTATGGCAATGGCCAAGTGTGCTATGGCTATGGCTGCTGTGGCAGTGGCCAAGGCTGGTGTGGCTATGGATATGACTATGGCTGCTATGGCTATGGCTATGGCTGCCATGTCTATGGCTGGTATAGCTATGACTATGGCTGCTACGGCTATGGCTACAGCTGCTATGGCTATGGCTATGGCTGCTATGGATATATCTGTGGCTGCTATGGCTACGGCTATGGCTACGTCTGGTATGGCCATCGCTATGGCTGCTGTCGCTGTGGCTATGGCTGCTATGGCTATAGCTACGGCTGCTAGGGCTGCTATGGCGATGAATATTGCTGCCATGGCTGTGGCTATGGCAATGACTATGGCTGCTATGGCTATGGCTATGGCTGCTATGTCTATGACTGGTATAGCTATGCCTATGGCTGCTACGGCTATGGCTATAATTGCTATGGCTATGGCATTGGCTGCTGTGGCTACGGCTATGGCTATGACAATGGCTGCTATGGCAATGGCTATGGCTGCTATGTCTATGGCGGTTATAGCTATGCCTATGGCTGCTACGGCTATGGCTATAACTGCTATGGCTATGGCATCGGCTAATGTGGCTATGGCTATGTCTATGGCTGCTATGGCTATGGCTATGGCTATGGCTGCTATGGATATAGCTATCGCTGCTATGTCTACGGCTATGGCTATGGTTGCTATGGCTGTGGCTATGGCTATGGCTGCTGTGGCTATGGCATTGGCTATGGCTCGTGCGGCTATTGCTATGGCTGCAATGGCTATGTCTATGGCTGCTATTGCAATGGCTGCTATAGCTATGGCTATGGCTGCTAATGCTTTGGCTACGGCTATGGCTCCTATGGATAAGGCTGTGCCTGCTATGGTTATGGCTATGGCTGCTATGCCTATGGCTACGGCTGCTATGGCTATGGCTGCGGCTGCTATGGCTATCGCTATGCGTGCTAATGCTATGGCTATGGCTGCTATGGATATGGCTATGGCTGCTATGGCTGGTATGGCTATGGCTATTGCTGCTATGGCCACGTCTGCTATGGCTATGGCTGCGGCTGCTATGGCTATCGCTGTGCGTGCTATTGCTATTTCTGCTATGGCTATGGCTATGGCTATGGCTATTGCTGCTAGGGCTGTGGCTGTGGCTATGGCAATGGCTGCTATGGCTATGGCAAAGGCTGCTATGTCAATGGTATAGATATGCCTATGGCTGCTACGGCTATGCCTACAACTGCTATGGCTATGGTATTGGCTACTGTGGCTATGTCTATGTCTACGGCTGCTATGGCTATGGCTATGGCTATGGCTGCTATGGCTATGGCTACTATAGCTATGGCTATTGCTGTTGCTGCTATGGCTATGGCTATGGCTATGGCTATGCCTGCGATGGGTACGGCTATGACTGCTATGGCTATGGCTATGGCTGCTATGGCTATGGCTATGGCTGCTATGGCTATGGCTGCGGCTGCTGTGGCTATGGCTGCGGCTGCTATGGTTATCGCTATGCGTGCTATTGCTATGGCTATGGCTGCTATGGCTATGACTAAGGCTGCTATGGCTGCTGTGGCTATGGCTATTGCTGCTATGGCTACTGCTATGGCTATGGCTATTGCTGCTATGGCTACGGCTATGGCTGCTATGGCTATGGCTATGGCTCCTATGGCTACGTCTATGGCTGCTATGGCTATGGCTATGGCTATGGCTGCTATGGATATAGCTATGGCTGCTATGTCTATGGCTGAGGCTATGGCTGCTATGGCTGTGGCTATGGCTATGGCTGCTGTGGCTATGGCTATGGCTGCTTTGGCTATGGCTGCTATAGCTATGTCTATGGCTGATATGGCTATGGCTACAGCTGCTATTGCTATGGCTGCGGCTGCTATGGTTATCGCTATGCGTGCTATTGCTATGGCTATGGCTGCTATGGCTATGGATACGGCTGCTATGGCTGTCGCTATGCGTGCTATGGCTATGACTATGGCTGCTATGGCTATGGCTATGGCTGCTATGGCTGCTATGCCTATGGCTATTGCTGCTATGGCTACTGCTATGGCTATTGCTATGGCTGCTATGGCTATGGCTATGGCTGCTATGGCTGCTCTGGCTATGACTATTGCTGCTATGGCTATGGCTATGGCTATGGCTATTTCTGCTAGGGCTGTGGCTGTGGCTATGGCAATGGCTGCTACGGCTATGGCAAAGGCTGCTATGTCAATGGTATAGATATGCCTATGGCTGCTACGGCTATGCCTACAACTGCTATGGCTATGGTATTGGCTACTGTGGCTATGTCTATGTCTATGGCTGCTATGGCTATGGCTATGGCTATGGCTGCTATGGATATAGCTATGGCTGCTATGGCTATGGCTGTTGCTATGGCTGTTGTGGCTGTGGCTATGGCTACGGCTGCTGTGGCTATGCCATTGGCTATGGCTCGTATGGCTATGGCTATGGCTGCTATGGCTACGGCTGCTATGGCTGTGCCTATGGCAGCTATAGCAATGGCTGCTATAGCTATGGCTATGGCTGCTAGTGCTATGGCTATGGCTATGGCTCCAATGGATATGGCTATGGCTGCTATGGTTATGGCTACGGCTGCTATGGCTATGGCTATGGCTGCTATGGCTATGGCTATGGATGCTATGGCTATGGCTACGGCTGCTATGGCTATGGCTGCGGCTGCTATGGTTATCGCTAAGCGTGCTATTGCTATTTCTGCTATGGCTATGGCTATGGCTATGGCTATGGCTATGCCTGCGATGGCTACGGCTATGGCTGCTATGGCTATGGCTATGGCTGCTATGGCTATGGCTATGGCTGCTATGGCTATGGCTATGGATGCTATGGCTATGACTATGGCTGCTAAGGCTACGGCTATGGCTATGGCTCCTATGGATATGGCTATGGCTGCTGTGGCTATAGCTATGGCTGCTATGGATATGGCTATGGCTATGGCGGCTATGGCTATGGCTATGGCTGATATGGCTACGGCTATGGCTGCTATGGCTATGGCTGCGGCTATTATGGCTATGGCTATGCGTGCTATTGCTATGGCTATGGCTGCTATGGCTATGGCTATGGCTGCTTTTGGCTATGGCTATGGCTGCTTTGGCTATGGCTGCTATGGCTATGCCTATGGCAGCTATAGCAATGGCTGCTATAGCTATGGCTATGGCTGCTAGTGCTATTGCTATGGCTATGGCTCCAATGGATATGGCTATGGCTGCTATGGTTATGGCTACGGCTGCTATGGCTATGGCTATGGTTGCTATGGCTACGGCTAAGGCTGCTATGGCTATGGCTATGGCTGCTTTCGCTATGGCTGCTATAGCTATGGCTATGGCTATGGTTGCTATGGCTACGGCTAAGGCTGCTATGGCTATGGCTATGGCTGCTTTCGCTATGGCTGCTATAGCTATGGCTATGGCTGATATGGCTAAGGCTATGACTGCTATGGCTATGGCTATTCCGATGACTGCTATGGCTATGGCTACGGCTGCTATAGTTATGGCTATGAATGCTATGGCAATGGCCTTGGCTGCTATGGCTATGGCTATTGCTTCTAATGCTATGGCTATAGCTATGGCTGCAATGGCTATGGCTATGGCTGCTATGGCTGCTCTGGCTATGACAATTACTGCTGTGGCTATGGCTATGGCTATTGCTATTGCTGCTATGGCTATGCCTATGGCTATGGCTATTCCTGCGATGGCTACGGCTATGGCTGCTATGGCTGTGGCTATGGATGCTATGGCAATGGCTATGGCTGCTTTGGCTGTGGCTGAAGCTGCTATGGCTATGGCTATGCCTGCTATGACTATGGCTATGGATGCTTTGGCTATGGCTATGGCGATGGCTGCTATGGCTATGGCTATGGCTGCTATGGCTGTGGCTATGGATGCTATGGAAGTGGCTCTGGCTGCTTTGGCTATGGCTGAAGCTGCTATGGCTATAGGTATGCCTGCTATGACTATGGCTATGGATGCTTTGGCTATGGCTAAAGCTGCTATGGCTATGGCTATGTCTGCTATGGCTATGGCTATTGCTGCTATGGCTATGGCTATGGCTATGGCTGATATGGCTATGGCTATGGCTGCTATGGCTGTTGCTATGCGTCCTGTGGCTATGGTTATGGCTGCTGTGGCTATGGCTATGTCTGCTATGTCTGCTATGACTATGGCTAAAGCTGCTATTGCTATGGCTATGTCTGCTATGGCTATGGCTATTTCTGCAATGACTATGGCTATGGCTATTGCTGATATGGCTATGGCTATGGCTGCTATGGCTATGGCTACTATAGCTATGGCTATTGCTGTTGCTGCTATGGCTATGGCTATGGCTATGGCTATGCCTGCGATGGGTACGGCTATGGCTGCTATGGCTATGGCTATGGCTGCTATGTCTATGGCTGTGGCTATGGCTGCTATGGCTGTGGCTATGGCTATGGCTGCTGTGGCTATGGCTATGGCTGCTTTGGCTATGGCTGCTATAGCTATGTCTATGGCTGATATGGCTATGGCTACGGCTGCTCTTGCTATGGCTGCGGCAGCTATGGTTATCGCTATGCGTGCTATTGCTATGGCTATGGCTGCTATGGCTATGGATACGGCTGCTATGGCTGTCGCTATGCGTGCTATGGCTATGACTATGGCTGCTATGGCTATGTCTATGGCTGCTATGGCTGCTATGCCTATGGCTATTGCTGCTATGGCTACTGCTATGGCTATTGCTATGGCTGCTATGGCTATGGCTATGGCTGCTATGGCTGCTCTGGCTATGACTATTGCTGCTATGGCTATGGCTATGGCTATGGCTATTGCTGCTATGGCTGTGGCTATGGCTATGACAATGGCTGCTATGGCTATGGCAATGGCTGCTATGTCAATGGTATAGATATGCCTATGGCTGCTACGGCTATGCCTATAACTGCTGTGGCTATGGTATTGGCTACTGTGGCTATGTCTATGTCTGTGGCTCCTATGGCTATGACTATGGCTATTTCTGCTATGGATATAGCTATGGCTGCTATGGCTATGGCTGTTGCTATGGCTGTTATGGCTGTGGCTATGGCTACGGCTGCTGTGGCTATGCCATTGGCTATGGTTCGTATGGCTATGGCTATGGCTGCTATGGCTACGGCTGCTATGGCTGTGCCTATGGCAGCTATAGCAATGGCTGCTATAGCTATGGCTATGCCTGCTAGTGCTATGGCTATGGCTATGGCTCCAATGGATATGGCTATGGCTGCTATGGTTATGGCTACGGCTGCTATGGCTATGGCTATGGCTGCTATGGCTATGGCTATGGATGCTATGGCTATGGCTACGGCTGCTATGGCTATGGCTGCGGCTGCTATGGTTATCGCTAAGCGTGCTATTGCTATGGCTATGGCTGCTATCGCTATGACTAAGGCTGCTATGGCTGCTATGGCTATGGCTATTGCTGCTATGGCTACTGCTATGGCTACGGCTATGGCTGCTATGGCTACGGCTATGGCTGCTATAGCTATGGCTATGGCTGATATGGCTATGGCTATGGCTGCTGTGGCTATGGATATGGCGATTGCTGCTATAGCTATGGCTAAGGGTACTTTGGCTATGGCTATGGCTGATATGGCTACGGCTATGGCTGCTATGGCTATGGCTATGGCTGTTATGGCTATGGCTACGGCTGCTATGGCTATGGCTGCGGCTATTATGGCTATGGCTATGCGTGCTATTGCTATGGCTATGGCTGCTATGGCTATGGCTATGGCTGCTATGGCTATGGCTATGGCGATGGCTGCTATAGCTATGGCTGTGGCTGCTATGGCTATGGCTATGGCTGCTATGGCTATGGCTACGGCTGCTATTGCTATGGCTGCGGCTGCTATGGTTATCGCTATGCGTGCTATTGCTATGGCTATGGCTGCTATGGCTATGGATACGGCTGCTATGGCTGTCGCTATGCGTGCTATGGCTATGACTATGGCTGCTATGGCTATGGCTATGGCTGCTATGGCTGCTATGCCTATGGCTATTGCTGCTATGGCTACTGCTATGGCTATTGCTATGTCTGCTAGGGCTGCTATGGCGATGACTATTGCTGCTATGGCTGTGGCTATTGCTATGACTATGGCTGCTATGGCTATGGCTATGACTGCTATGTCTATGACTGGTATATCTATGCCTATGGCTGCTACGGCTATGGCTACGACTGCTATGGCTATGGCTATGCCGATGAATGCTATGGCTATGGCTATGGCTTCTATGGCTATGGCTATGGCTGCCATAGCTATGGCTATGGCTGCTTTGGCTATGGCTGCTATAGCTATGGCTATGGCTGATATGGCTATGGTACCTATACATATGGATATGGCTGCTGCGGCTATGGCTATAGCTGCAATGGCTATGACTGTGGCTATGTCTGCTATGGCTATGGCCATTGCTGCTATGGCTATGGCTATGGCTATGGCTGATATGGCTATGGCTATGGCAGCTATGGCAGTGGCTGCTATAGCAATGGCTATGGCTGCTAATGCTATGGATATGGCTATGGCTCCAATGGATATGGCTACGGCTGCTATGGTTATGGCTACGGCTGCTATGGCTATGGCTATGGCTGCTATGGCTACGGCTATGGCTGCTATGGCTATGGCTATGGCTGCTTCGGCTATGGCTGCTATAGCTATGGCTATGGCTGATATGGCTATGGCTACGACTGCTATGGCTATGGCTATGCCGATGAATGCTATGGCTATGGCTATGGCTGCTATGGTTGTGGCTATGGCTGCTATGGCTATGGCTACGGCTGCTAGGGCTGCTATGGCTATGGCTATGTCTGCTATGTCTATGACTGGTATAGCTATGCCTATGGCTGCTACGGCTATGGCTATAACTGCTATGGCTATGGCATTGGCTGCTGCGGCTATGTCTATAACTGCTATGGCTATGGCATCGGCTAATGTGGCTATGGCTATGTCTTTGGCTGCTATGGCTATTGCTATTGCTGCTATGGCTATGGCTATGTGTATGGCAATGGCTGCGATGGCTACGGCTATGGCTGCTATGGCTATGGCTATGGCTGCTATAGCTATGGCTATGTCTGCTTTGGCTATGGCGGCTATAGCTATGGCTACGGCTGATATGGCTATGGTACCTATGCATATGGATATGGCTGCTATGGCCATGGCAATGGCTGCTATGGCCATGGCTATGGCTGCTATGGCTATGGTTACGGCTGCTATGGATATGGCTATGACTCCTTTAGATATGCCTATAGCTGCTATAGCTACGGCTATGGCTAATATGCCTTTGGCTATAGCTGTTATGGCTATGGCTATGGCTGCTATGGCTATGGCTATGGCTGCTATGGCTGCTATGCCTATGTCTATGGCTGCTATGGCTATGGCTATGGCTTTGGCTGCTATGGATATAGCTATGGCTGATGTGGCTATGGCTATTTCTGCAATGGCTGTGGCTATGGCTATGGCTGATATGGCTATGGCTATGGCTGCTATGGCTATGGCTACTATAGCTATGGCTATGGCTGCTATTGCTATGACTATGGCTGCTTTGGCTATGGCTATGTCTGCTATAGCTGTGCCTATGGCTATTGCTGCTATGGCTACTGCTATGGCTATTGCTATGGCTGCTATGGCTATGGCTATGGCTGCTATGGCTATGGCTATGTCTGCTTTGGCTATGGCGGCTATAGCTATGGCTACGGCTGATATGGCTATGGTACCTATGCATATGGATATGGCCGCTATGGCCATGGCAATGGCTGCTATGGCCATGGCTATGGCTGCTATGGCTATGGTTACGGCTGCTATGGATATGGCTATGACACCTTTAGATATGCCTATAGCTGCTATAGCTACGGCTATGGCTAATATGCCTTTGGCTATAGCTGTTATGGCTATGGCTATGGCTGCTATGGCTATGGCTATGGCTGCTATGGCTGCTATGCCTATGGCTATTGCTGCTATGGCTACTGCTATGGCTATTGCTATGGCTGCTATGGCTATGGCTATGGCTGCTATGGCTGCTCTGGCTATGACTATTGCTGCTATGGCTATGGCTGTGGCTATGGCAATTGCTGCTATGGCTGTGGCTATGGCTATGACAATGGCTGCTATGGCTATGGCAATGGCTGCTATATCTATGTTATAGGTATGCCTATGGCTGCTACGGCTATGGCTATAACTGCTATGAATATGGCATTGGCTACTGTGGCTATGGCTATGTCTGTGTCTGCTATGGGTATGGCTATGGCTTTGGCTGCTATGGATATAGCTATGGCTGATGTGGCTATGGCTATTTCTGCAATGGCTATGGCTATGGCTATGGCTGATATGGCTATGGCTATGGCTGCCATGGCTATGGCTACTATAGCTATGGCTATGGCTGCTATTGCTATGACTATGGCTGCTTTGGCTATGGCTATGTCTGCTATGGCTGTGCCTATGGCTATTGCTGCTATGGCTACTGCTATGGCTATTGCTATGGCTGCTATGGCTATGGCTATGGCTGCTATGGCTGCTCTGGCTATGACTATTGCTGCTATGGCTATGGCTATGGCTTTGGCTGCTATGGCTGTGGCTATGGCTATGGCTGCTACGGCTATGGCTATGGCTGGTATGGCTGTATGGCTATTGCTATTGCTGCTATGGCTATGGCTATGGCTATGACTATGGCTGCGATGGCTACGGCTATGGCTGCTATGGCTATGGCTATGTCTGCTATGGCTATGGCTATGCCTGCTATGGTTATGGCTACGGCTGCTGTGGCTATGGCTGCGGCTGCTATGGCTATCGCTATTCGTGCTATTGCTATGGCTATGGCTGCTATGGCTATGGCTATGGCTTCTATGGCTGCTATGCCTATGGCTATTGCTGCTATGGCTACTGCTATGGCTATGGCTATGTTTATGGCTGCTATGGATATAGCTATGGCTGATATGGATATAGCTATGGCTGTTATGGCTATGGCTATTGCTGCTATGGCTGCTGTGGCTATGACTGTTGCTGCTACGGCTATGACTATGGCTATGGCTATTGCTGCTATGGCTGTGGCTATGGCTACTGTGGCTATGGCTATGGCTATGGCTGCGATGGCTATGTCTATGGTTGCTGTTGCTAATGCGTCTATCTGCTATGGCTATGGCTACTATAGCTATGGCTATGGCTGCTATTGCTATGACTATGGCTGCTTTGGCTATGGCTATGTCTGCTATGGCTGTGGCTATGGCTATGGCTGCTATGGCTATGGCTATGGCTGGTATGGCTGTATGGCTATTGCTATTGCTGCTATGGCTATGGCTATGGCTATGACTATGGCTGCGAAGGCTACGGCTATGGCTGCTATGGCTATGGCTATGGCTGCTATGGCTATGGCTATGCCTGCTATGGTTATGGCTACGGCTGCTATGGCTATGGCTGCGGCTGCTATGGCTATCGCTATTCGTGCTATTGCTATGGCTATGGCTGCTATGGCTATGGCTATGGCTGCTATGGTTATGGCTACGGCTGCTATGGCTATGGCTATGGCAACTATGGCTACGGCTATGGCTGCTATGGCTATGGCTATGGCTGCTATGTCTATGGCTGGTATAGCTATGCCTATGGCTGCTGCGGCTATGGCTATAACTGCTATGGCTATGGCATCGGCTAATCTGGCTATGGCTATGTCTATGGCTGCTATGGCTATTGCTATTGCTGCTATGGCTATGGCTATGGGTATGGCAATGGCTGCGACGGCTACGGCTATGGCTGCTATGGCTATGGCTATGGCTGCCATAGCTATGGCTATGGCTGCTTTGGCTATGGCTGCTATAGCTATGGCTATGGCTGATGTGGCTATGGTACCTATACATATGGATATGGCTGCTGCGGCTATGGCTATGGCTGCAATGGCTATGGCTATGGCTATGGCTGATATGGCTATGGCTATGGCTGCTATGGCTATGGCTGTTGCTATGGCTGTTACGGCTGTGGCTATGGCTACGGCTGCTGTGGCTACGCCATTGGCTATGGCTCGTATGGCTATGGCTGTGGCTGCTATGGCTACGGCTGCTATGGCTATGGCTATGGCTGCTATGACTATGGCTATGGCTGCTATGGCTATGGCTATGGCTGCTTTGGCTATGGCTGCTATAGCTATGGCTATGGCTGATATGGCTATGGCTATAGCAGCTATGGCTATGGCTATGGGTACTTTGGCTATGGCTATGGCTGATATGGCTATGGCTATGGCTGCTATGGCTATGGCTATGCCTGCGATGGCTACGGCTATGGCTGCTATGGCTATGGCTACGGCTCCTATGGCTACGTCTATGGCTGCAATGGCTATGGCTATGGCTATGGCTGCTATGGATATAGCTATGGCTGCTATGTCTATGGCTGTGGCTATGGCTGCTATGGCTGTGGCTATGGCTATGGCTGCTGTGGCTATGGCTATGGCTGCTTTGGCTATGGCTGCTATAGCTATGGCTATGGCTGATATGGCTATGGCTACGGCTGCTATTGCTATGGCTGCGGCTGCTATGGTTATCGCTATGCGTGCTATTGCTATGGCTATGACTGCTATGGCTATGGATACGGCTGCTATGGCTGTCGCTATGCGTGCTTTGGCTATGACTATGGCTGCTATGGCTATGGCTATGGCTGCTATGGCTGCTATGCCTATGGCTATTGCTGCTATGGCTGTGGCTATGGCTACTGTGGCTATGGCTATGGCTATGGCTGCGATGGCTATGTCTATGGTTGCTGTTGCTAATGCGTCTATCTGCTATGGCTATGGCTACGGCTGCTATGGCTGTCGCTATGCGTGCTATGGCTATGGCTATGGCTATTGCTATGGCTATGGCTATGGCTGCTATGGCTACGGCTATGGCTGCTATGGCTATGGCTATGGATGCTATGGCAATGGCTATGGCTGCTTTGGCTATGGCTAAAGCTGATATGGCTATGGCTATGGCTGCTATGGCTACGGCTGCTATGGCTATGGCTATGGCTGCTATGGCTATGGCTACTATAGCTATGGCTATGGCTGCTATTGCTATGACTATGGCTGCTTTGGCTATGGCTATGTCTGCTATGGCTGTGGCTATGGCTATGGCTGCTATGGCTATGGCTATGGCTGGTATGGCTGTATGGCTATTGCTATTGCTGCTATGGCTATGGCTATGGCTATGACTATGGCTGCGATGGCTACGGCTATGGCTGCTATGGCTATGGCTATGGCTGCTATGGCTATGGCTATGCCTGCTATGGTTATGGCTACGGCTGCTATGGATATGGCTGCGGCTGCTATGGCTATCGCTATTCGTGCTATTGCTATGGCTATGGCTGCTATGGCTATGGCTATGGCTTCTATGGCTGCTATGCCTATGGCTATTGCTGCTATGGCTACTGCTATGGCTATGGCTATGTCTATGGCTGCTATGGATATAGCTATGGCTGCTATGGATATAGCTATGGCTGTTATGGCTATGGCTATTGCTGCTATGGCTGCTGTGGCTATGACTGTTGCTGCTACGGCTATGACTATGGCTATGGCTATTGCTGCTATGGCTGTGGCTATGGGTACTTTGGCTATGGCTATGGCTGATATGGCTATGGCTGATATGGCTATGGCTATGGCTGCTATGGCTATGGCTATGGCTGCTATGGCTATGGCTGCGGCTGCAATGGTTATCGCTACGCGTGCTATTGCTATGGCTACGGCTGCTAGGTCTATGGCTGGTATAGGTATGCCTATGGCTGCTAAGGCTATGGCTACGGCTGCTAGGGCTGCTATGGCGATGACTATTGCTGCTATGGCTGTGGCTATGGCTATGACTATGGCTGCTATGGCTATGGCTATGGCTGCTACGTCTATGCCTGGTATAGCTATTCCTATGGCTGCTACGGCTATGGCTATAACTGCTATGGCTATGGCTGGTATAGCTATGCCTATGACTGCTGCGGCTATGGCTATAACTGCTATGGCTATGGCATCGGCTAATGTGGCTATGGCTACGTCCATGGCTGCTATGGCTATGGCTGTGGCTATGGCTGCTATGGCTGTGGCTATGGCTATGGCTGCTTTGGCAATGGCTGCTATAGCTATGGCTATGGCTGATATGGCTACGGCTATAGCTGCTATGGCTATGGCTATGGGTACTTTGGCTATGGCTATGGCTGATATGGCTATGGCTGTGGCTGCTATGGCTATGGCTATGGCTGCTACGTCTATGCCTGGTATAGCTATTCCTATGGCTGCTACGGCTATGGCTATAACTGCTATGGCTATGGCTGGTATAGCTATGCCTATGGCTGCTGCGGCTATGGCTATAACTGCTATGGCTATGGCATCGACTAATGTGGCTATGGCTACGTCTATGGCTGCTATGGCTATGGCTATGGCTATAGCTGCAATGGCTATGGCTATGGGTACTTTGGCTATGGCTATGGCTGATATGGCTACGGCTATGGCTGCTATGGCTATGGCTATGGCTGGTATGGCTATGGCTACGGCTGCCATGGCTATGACTGCGGCTATTATGGCTATGGCTATGCGTGCTATTGCTATGGCTATGGCTGCTATGGCTATGGCTATGGCTGCTTTTGGCTATGGCTATGACTGCTTTGGCTATGGCTGCTATAGCTATGGCTATGGCTGATATGGCTATGGCTATAGCTGCTATGTCTATGGCTATGGATGCTTTGGCTATGGCTATGGCTGATATGGCTATGGCTATGGCTGCTATGGCAATGGCTACGGCTGCTATGGCTGTCGCTATGCGTGCTATGGCTATGGCTATGGCTGCTAAGGCTATGGCTATGTCTGCTATGGCTACTATGGCTATTGCTGTTGCTGCTATGGCTATGGCTATGGCTATGGCTATGCCTGCGATGGGTACGGCTATGGCTGCTATGGCTATGGCTATGGCTGCTATGGCTATGTCTGCTATGGCTGCTATGGCTATTGCTATTGCTGCTATGGCTATGGCTATGGCCATGGCTATGCCTGCGATGGGTACGGCTATGGCTGCTATGGCTATGGCTATGGCTGCTATGGCAATGGCTACGGCTGCTATGGCTGTCGCTATGCGTGCTATGGCTATGGCTATGGCAGATATGGCTATGGCTATGGCTGCTATGGCTGTTGCTATGCATCCTATGGCTATGGCTATGGCTGCTGTGGCTATGGCTATGTCTGCTATGTCTGCTATGACTATGGCTAAAGCTGCTATGGCTATGGCTATGTCTGCTATGGCTATGGCTATTTCTGCAATGACTATGGCTATGGCTATTGCTGATATGGCTATGGCTATGGCTGCTATGGCTATGGCTACTATAGCTATGGCTATTGCTGTTGCTGCTATGGCTATGGCTATGGCTATGGCTATGCCTGCGATGGGTACGGCTATGGCTGCTATGGCTATGGCTATGGCTGCTATGGCTATGGCTATGCCTGCTATGGCTATGGCTGCGGCTGCTGTGGCTATGGCTGCGGCTGCTATGGTTATCGCTATGCGTGCTATTGCTATGGCTATGGCTGCTATGGCTATGACTAAGGCTGCTGTGGCTATGGTTATTGCTGCTATGGCTACTGCTATGGCTATGGCTATTGCTGCTATGGCTACGGCTATGGCTGCTATGGCTATGGCTATGGCTCCTATGGCTACGTCTATGGCTGCTATGGCTATGGCTATGGCTATGGCTGCTATGGATATAGCTATGGCTGCTATGTCTATGGCTGTGGCTATGGCTGCTATGGCTGTGGCTATGGCTATGGCTGCTGTGGCTATGGCTATGGCTGCTTTGGCTATGGCTGCTATAGCTATGCCTATGGCTGATATGGCTATGGCTACAGCTGCTATTGCTATGGCTGCGGCTGCTATGGTTATCGCTATGCGTGCTATTGCTATGGCTATGGCTGCTATGGCTATGGATACGGCTGCTATGGCTGTCGCTATGCGTGCTATGGCTATGACTATGGCTGCTATGGCTATGGCTATGGCTGCTATGGCTGCTATGCCTATGGCTATTGCTGCTATGGCTACTGCTATGGCTATTGCTATGGCTGCTATGGCTATGGCTATGGCTGCTATGGCTGCTCTGGCTATGACTATTGCTGCTATGGCTATGGCTATGGCTGCTATGGCTACGGCTATGGCTGCTATGGCTATGGCTATGGATGCTATGGCAATGGCTATGGCTGCTTTGGCTATGGCTATGGGTATGGCAATGGCTGCGACGGCTACGGCTATGGCTGCTATGGCTATGGCTATGGCTGCCATAGCTATGGCTACAGCTGCTTTGGCTATGGCTGCTATAGCTATGGCTATAGCTGATGTGGCTATGGTACATGTACATATGGATATGGCTGCTGCGGCTATGGCTATGGCTGCAATGGCTATGGCTATGGCTATGGCTGATATGGCTATGGCTATGGCTGCTATGGCTATGGCTGTTGCTATGGCTGTTACGGCTGTGGCTATGGCTACGGCTGCTGTGGCTACGCCATTGGCTATGGCTCGTATGGCTATGGCTGTGGCTGCTATGGCTACGGCTGCTATGGCTATGGCTATGGCTGCTATGGCTATGGCTATGGCTGCTATGGCTATGGCTATGGCTGCTTTGGCTATGGCTGCTATAGCTATGGCTATGGCTGATATGGCTATGGCTATAGCAGCTATGGCTATGGCTATGGGTACTTTGGCTATGGCTATGGCTGATATGGCTATGGCTATGGCTGCTATGGCTATGGCTATGGCTGCTATGGCTATGGCTGCGGCTGCAATGGTTATCGCTACGCGTGCTATTGCTATGGCTATGGCTGCTAGGTCTATGGCTGGTATAGGTATGCCTATGGCTGCTGCGGCTATGGCTATAACTGCTATGGCTATGGCATCGACTAATGTGGCTATGGCTACGTCTATGGCTGCTATGGCTATGGCTATGGCTGGTATGGCTGTGGCTACGGCTGCTATGGCTATGACTGCGGCTATTATGGCTATGGCTATGCGTGCTATTGCTATGGCTATGGCTGCTATGGCTATGGCTATGGCTGCTTTTGGCTATGGCTATGGCTGCTTTGGCTATGGCTGCTATAGCTATGGCTATGGCTGATATGGCTATGGCTATAGCTGCTATGTCTATGGCTATGGATGCTTTGGCTATGGCTATGGCTGATATGGCTATGGCTATGGCTGCTATGGCAATGGCTACGGCTGCTATGGCTGTCGCTATGCGTGCTATGGCTATGGCTATGGCTGCTAAGGCTATGGCTATGTCTGCTATGGCTGCTATGGCTATTGTTGTTGCTGCTATGGCTATGGCTATGGCTATGGCTATGCCTGCGATGGGTACGGCTATGGCTGCTATGGCTATGGCTATGGCTGCTATGGCTATGTCTGCTATGGCTGCTATGGCTATTGCTATTGCTGCTATGGCTATGGCTATGGCTATGGCTATGCCTGCGGTGGGTACGGCTATGGCTGCTATGGCTATGGCTATGGCTGCTATGGCAATGGCTACGGCTGCTATGGCTGTCGCTATGCGTGCTATGGCTATGGCTATGGCTGCTAAGGCTATGGCTATGTCTGCTATGGCTGCATTGGCTATTGATATTGCTGCTATGGCTATGGCTATGACTATGGCTATGCCTGCGATGGGTACGGCTATGGCTGCTATGGCTATTGCTATTGCTGCTATGGCTATGTCTATGGCTATGGCTATGCCTGCGATGGGTACGGCTATGGCTGCTATGGCTATGGCTACGGCTGCTATAGTTATGGCTATGGATGCTTTGGCAATGGCCTTGGCTGCTATGGCTATGGCTATGGCTGCTAATGCTATGGCTATGGCTATGGCTGCAATGGCTATGGCTATGGCTGCTATGGCTGCTCTGGCTATGACTATTACTGCTATGGCTATGGCTATGGCTATTGCTATTGCTGCTATGGCTATGCCTATGGCTATGGCTATTCCTGCGATGGCTACGGCTATGGCTGCTATGGCTGTGGCTATGGATGCTATGGCAATGGCTATAGCTGCTTTGGCTATGGCTGAATCTGCTATGGCTATGGCAATGCCTGCTATGACTATGGCTATGGATGCTTTGGCTATGGCTATGGCGATGGCTGCTATGGCTATGGCTATGGCTGCTATGGCTGTGGCTATGGATGCTATGGAAATGGCTCTGGCTGCTTTGGCTATGGCTGAAGCTGCTATGGCTATGGCTATGCCTGCTATGACTATGGCTATGGATGCTTTGGCTATGGCTAAAGCTGCTATGGCTATGGCTATGGCTGCTATGGCTATGGCTATGGCTGCTACGTCTATGCCTGGTATAGCTATTCCTATGGCTGCTACGGCTATGGCTATAACTGTTATGGCTATGGCTGGTATAGCTATGCCTATGGCTGCTGCGGCTATGGCTATAACTGCTATGGCTATGGCATCGACTAATGTGGCTATGGCTACGTCTATGGCTGCTATGGCTATGGCTATGGCTATAGCTGCAATGGCTATGGCTATGGGTACTTTGGCTATGGCTATGGCTGATATGGCTACGGCTATGGCTGCTATGGCTATGGCTATGGCTGGTATGGCTGTGGCTACGGCTGCTATGGCTATGACTGCGGCTATTATGGCTATGGCTATGCGTGCTATTGCTATGGCTATGGCTGCTATGGCTATGGCTATGGCTGCTTTTGGCTATGGCTATGGCTGCTTTGGCTATGGCTGCTATAGCTATGGCTATGGCTGATATGGCTATGGCTATAGCTGCTATGTCTATGGCTATGGATGCTTTGGCTATGGCTATGGCTGATATGGCTATGGCTATGGCTGCTATGGCAATGGCTACGGCTGCTATGGCTGTCGCTATGCGTGCTATGGCTATGGCTATGGCTGCTAAGGCTATGGCTATGTCTGCTATGGCTGCTATGGCTATTGTTGTTGCTGCTATGGCTATGGCTATGGCTATGGCTATGCCTGCGATGGGTACGGCTATGGCTGCTATGGCTATGGCTATTGCTGCTATGGCTTTGTCTGCTATGGCTGCTATGGCTATTGCTATTGCTGCTATGGCTATGGCTATGGCTATGGCTATGCCTGCGGTGGGTACGGCTATGGCTGCTATGGCTACGGCTATGGCTGCTATGGCAATGGCTACGGCTGCTATGGCTGTCGCTATGCGTGCTATGGCTATGGCTATGGCTGCTAAGGCTATGGCTATGTCTGCTATGGCTGCTATGGCTATTGCTATTGCTGCTATGGCTATGGCTATGACTATGGCTATGCCTGCGATGGGTACGGCTATGGCTGCTATGGCTATTGCTATTGCTGTTATGGCTATGGCTATGGCTATGGCTATGCCTGCGATGGGTACGGCTATGGCTGCTATGGCTATGGCTACGGCTGCTATAGTTATGGCTATGGATGCTATGGCAATGGCCTTGGCTGCTATGGCTATGGCTATGGCTGCTAATGCTATGGCTATGGCTATGGCAGATATGGCTATGGCTATGGCTGCTATGGCTGTTGCTATGCATCCTATGGCTATGGCTATGGCTGCTGTAGCTATGGCTATGTCTGCTATGTCTGCTATGACTATGGCTAAAGCTGCTATGGCTATGGCTATGTCTGCTATGGCTATGGCTATTTCTGCAATGACTATGGCTATGGCTATTGCTGATATGGCTATGGCTATGGCTGCTATGGCTATGGCTACTATAGCTATGGCTATTGCTGTTGCTGCTATGGCTATGGCTATGGCTATGGCTATGCCTGCGATGGGTACGGCTATGGCTGCTATGGCTATGGCTATGGCTGCTATGGCTATGGCTATGCCTGCTATGGCTATGGCTGCGGCTGCTGTGGCTATGGCTGCGGCTGCTATGGTTATCGCTATGCGTGCTATTGCTATGGCTATGGCTGCTATGGCTATGACTAAGGCTGCTATGGCTGCTGTGGCTATGGTTATTGCTGCTATGGCTACTGCTATGGCTATGGCTATTGCTGCTATGGCTACGGCTATGGCTGCTATGGCTATGGCTATGGCTCCTATGGCTACGTCTATGGCTGCTATGGCTATGGCTATGGCTATGGCTGCTATGGATATAGCTATGGCTGCTATGTCTATGGCTGTGGCTATGGCTGCTATGTCTGTGGCTATGGCTATGGCTGCTGTGGCTATGGCTATGGCTGCTATGGCTACGGCTATGGCTGCTATGGCTATGGATATGGATGCTATGGCAATGGCTATGGCTGCTTTGGCTATGGCTAAAGCTGCTATGGCCATGGCTATGGCTGCTATGACTATGGCTATGGATGCTTTGGCTTTGGCTAGAGCTGCTATGGCTGTGGCTATGTCTGCTATGGCTATGGCCATTGCTGCTATGGCTATGGCTATGGCTATGGCTGATATGGCTATGGCTATGGCTGCTATGGCTACGGCTGCTATGGCTATGCATATGGCAGCTATGGCAGTGGCTGCTATAGCTATGCCTATGGCTGCTAATGCTATGGATATGGCTATGGCTCCAATGGATATGGCTATGGCTGCTATGGTTATGGCTACGGCTGCTATGGCTATGGCTATGGCTACTATGGCTACGGCTATGGCTGCTATGGCTATGGCTATGGCTGCTATGTCTATGGCTGGTATAGCTATGCCTATGGCTGCTGCGGCTATGGCTATAACTGCTATGGCTATGGCATCGGCTAATCTGGCTATGGCTATGTCTATGGCTGCTATGGCTATTGCTATTGCTGCTATGGCTATGGCTATGGGTATGGCAATGGCTGCGACGGCTACGGCTATGGCTGCTATGGCTATGGCTATGGCTGCCATAGCTATGGCTATAGCTGCTTTGGCTATGGCTGCTATAGCTATGGCTATGGCTGATGTGGCTATGGTACCTATACATATGGATATGGCTGCTGCGGCTATGGCTATGGCTGCAATGGCTATGGCTATGGCTATGGCTGATATGGCTATGGCTATGGCTGCTATGGCTATGGCTGTTGCTATGGCTGTTACGGCTGTGGCTATGGCTACGGCTGCTGTGGCTACGCCATTGGCTATGGCTCGTATGGCTATGGCTGTGGCTGCTATGGCTACGGCTGCTATGGCTATGGCTATGGCTGCTATGGCTATGGCTATGGCTGCTATGGCTATGGCTATGGCTGCTTTGGCTATGGCTGCTATAGCTATGGCTATGGCTGATATGGCTATGGCTATAGCAGCTATGGCTATGGCTATGGGTACTTTGGCTATGGCTATGGCTGATATGGCTATGGCTATGGCTGCTATGGCTATGGCTATGGCTGCTATGGCTATGGCTGCGGCTGCAATGGTTATCGCTACGCGTGCTATTGCTATGGCTATGGCTGCTAGGTCTATGGCTGGTATAGGTATGCCTATGGCTGCTAAGGCTATGGCTACGGCTGCTAGGGCTGCTATGGCGATGACTATTGCTGCTATGGCTGTGGCTATGGCTATGACTATGGCTGCTATGGCTATGGCTATGGCTGCTACGTCTATGCCTGGTATAGCTATTCCTATGGCTGCTACGGCTATGGCTATAACTGCTATGGCTATGGCTGGTATAGCTATGCCTATGACTGCTGCGGCTATGGCTATAACTGCTATGGCTATGGCATCGGCTAATGTGGCTATGGCTACGTCCATGGCTGCTATGGCTATGGCTGTGGCTATGGCTGCTATGGCTGTGGCTATGGCTATGGCTGCTTTGGCAATGGCTGCTATAGCTATGGCTATGGCTGATATGGCTACGGCTATAGCTGCTATGGCTATGGCTATGGGTACTTTGGCTATGGCTATGGCTGATATGGCTATGGCTATGGCTGCTATGGCTATGGCTATGGCTGCTACGTCTATGCCTGGTATAGCAATTCCTATGGCTGCTACGGCTATGGCTATAACTGCTATGGCTATGGCTGGTATAGCTATGCCTGTGGCTGCTGCGGCTATGGCTATAACTGCTATGGCTATGGCATCGACTAATGTGGCTATGGCTACGTCTATGGCTGCTATGGCTATGGCTATGGCTATAGCTGCAATGGCTATGGCTATGGGTACTTTGGCTATGGCTATGTCTGATATGGTTACCGCTATGGCTGCTATGGCTATGGCTATGGCTGGTATGGCTGTGGCTACGGCTGCTATGGCTATGACTGCGGCTATTATGGCTATGGCTATGCGTGCTATTGCTATGGCTATGGCTGCTATGGCTATGGCTATGGCTGCTTTTGGCTATGGCTATGGCTGCTTTGGCTATGGCTGCTATAGCTATGGCTATGGCTGATATGGCTATGGCTATAGCTGCTATGTCTATGGCTATGGATGCTTTGGCTATGGCTATGGCTGATATGGCTATGGCTATGGCTGCTATGGCAATGGCTACGGCTGCTATGGCTGTCGCTATGCGTGCTATGGCTATGGCTATGGCTATGGCTGCTAAGGCTATGGCTATGTCTGCTATGGCTGCTATGGCTATTGTTGTTGCTGCTATGGCTATGGCTATGGCTATGGCTATGCCTGCGATGGGTACGGCTATGGCTGCTATGGCTATGGCTATGGCTGCTATGGCTATGTCTGCTATGGCTGCTATGGCTATTGCTATTGCTGCTATGGCTATGGCTATGGCTATGGCTATGCCTGCGATGGGTACGGCTATGTCTGCTATGGCTATGGCTATTGCTGCTATGGCTATGGCTATGGCTATGGCTGCTACGTCTATGCCTGGTATAGCTATTCCTATGGCTGCTACGGCTATGGCTATAACTGCTATGGCTATGGCTGGTATAGCTATGCCTATGGCTGCTGCGGCTATGGCTATAACTGCTATGGCTATGGCATCGACTAATGTGGCTATGGCTACGTCTATGGCTGCTATGGCTATGGCTATGGCTATAGCTGCAATGGCTATGGCTATGGGTACGTTGGCTATGGCTATGGCTGATATGGCTACGGCTATGGCTGCTATGGCTATGGCTATGGCTGGTATGGCTGTGGCTACGGCTGCTATGGCTATGACTGCGGCTATTATGGCTATGGCTATGCGTGCTATTGCTATGGCTATGGCTGCTATGGCTATGGCTATGGCTGCTTTTGGCTATGTCTATGGCTGCTTTGGCTATGGCTGCTATAGCTATGGCTATGGCTGATATGGCTATGGCTATAGCTGCTATGTCTATGGCTATGGATGCTTTGGCTATGGCTATGGCTGATATGGCTATGGCTATGGCTGCTATGGCTGTTGCTATGCGTCCTGTGGCTATGGTTATGGCTGCTGTGGCTATGGCTATGTCTGCTATGTCTGCTATGACTATGGCTAAAGCTGCTATTGCTATGGCTATGTCTGCTATGGCTATGGCTATTTCTGCAATGACTATGGCTATGGCTATTGCTGATATGGCTATGGCTATGGCTGCTATGGCTATGGCTACTATAGCTATGGCTATTGCTGTTGCTGCTATGGCTATGGCTATGGCTATGGCTATGCCTGCGATGGGTACGGCTATGGCTGCTATGGCTATGGCTATGGCTGCTATGTCTATGGCTGTGGCTATGGCTGCTATGGCTGTGGCTATGGCTATGGCTGCTGTGGCTATGGCTATGGCTGCTTTGGCTATGGCTGCTATAGCTATGTCTATGGCTGATATGGCTATGGCTACGGCTGCTCTTGCTATGGCTGCGGCAGCTATGGTTATCGCTATGCGTGCTATTGCTATGGCTATGGCTGCTATGGCTATGGATACGGCTGCTATGGCTGTCGCTATGCGTGCTATGGCTATGACTATGGCTGCTATGGCTATGTCTATGGCTGCTATGGCTGCTATGCCTATGGCTATTGCTGCTATGGCTACTGCTATGGCTATTGCTATGGCTGCTATGGCTATGGCTATGGCTGCTATGGCTGCTCTGGCTATGACTATTGCTGCTATGGCTATGGCTATGGCTATGGCTATTGCTGCTATGGCTGTGGCTATGGCTATGACAATGGCTGCTATGGCTATGGCAATGGCTGCTATGTCAATGGTATAGATATGCCTATGGCTGCTACGGCTATGCCTATAACTGCTGTGGCTATGGTATTGGCTACTGTGGCTATGTCTATGTCTGTGGCTCCTATGGCTATGACTATGGCTATTTCTGCTATGGATATAGCTATGGCTGCTATGGCTATGGCTGTTGCTATGGCTGTTATGGCTGTGGCTATGGCTACGGCTGCTGTGGCTATGCCATTGGCTATGGTTCGTATGGCTATGGCTATGGCTGCTATGGCTACGGCTGCTATGGCTGTGCCTATGGCAGCTATAGCAATGGCTGCTATAGCTATGGCTATGCCTGCTAGTGCTATGGCTATGGCTATGGCTCCAATGGATATGGCTATGGCTGCTATGGTTATGGCTACGGCTGCTATGGCTATGGCTATGGCTGCTATGGCTATGGCTATGGATGCTATGGCTATGGCTACGGCTGCTATGGCTATGGCTGCGGCTGCTATGGTTATCGCTAAGCGTGCTATTGCTATGGCTATGGCTGCTATCGCTATGACTAAGGCTGCTATGGCTGCTATGGCTATGGCTATTGCTGCTATGGCTACTGCTATGGCTACGGCTATGGCTGCTATGGCTACGGCTATGGCTGCTATAGCTATGGCTATGGCTGATATGGCTATGGCTATGGCTGCTATGGCTATGGATATGGCGATTGCTGCTATAGCTATGGCTAAGGGTACTTTGGCTATGGCTATGGCTGATATGGCTACGGCTATGGCTGCTATGGCTATGGCTATGGCTGTTATGGCTATGGCTACGGCTGCTATGGCTATGGCTGCGGCTATTATGGCTATGGCTATGCGTGCTATTGCTATGGCTATGGCTGCTATGGCTATGGCTATGGCTGCTATGGCTATGGCTATGGCGATGGCTGCTATAGCTATGGCTGTGGCTGCTATGGCTATGGCTATGGCTGCTATGGCTATGGCTACGGCTGCTATTGCTATGGCTGCGGCTGCTATGGTTATCGCTATGCGTGCTATTGCTATGGCTAT
The DNA here is from genome assembly GCF_051401765.1 of Calliopsis andreniformis. Lineage (NCBI taxonomy): Eukaryota > Metazoa > Arthropoda > Insecta > Hymenoptera > Andrenidae > Calliopsis > Calliopsis andreniformis. The sequence goes on from NW_027480671.1 coordinate 99,736, forward strand.
GGCTGCTATGGCTATGGATACGGCTGCTATGGCTGTCGCTATGCGTGCTATGGCTATGACTATGGCTGCTATGGCTATGGCTATGGCTGCTATGGCTGCTATGCCTATGGCTATTGCTGCTATGGCTACTGCTATGGCTATTGCTATGTCTGCTAGGGCTGCTATGGCGATGACTATTGCTGCTATGGCTGTGGCTATTGCTATGACTATGGCTGCTATGGCTATGGCTATGACTGCTATGTCTATGACTGGTATATCTATGCCTATGGCTGCTACGGCTATGGCTACGACTGCTATGGCTATGGCTATGCCGATGAATGCTATGGCTATGGCTATGGCTTCTATGGCTATGGCTATGGCTGCCATAGCTATGGCTATGGCTGCTTTGGCTATGGCTGCTATAGCTATGGCTATGGCTGATATGGCTATGGTACCTATACATATGGATATGGCTGCTGCGGCTATGGCTATAGCTGCAATGGCTATGACTGTGGCTATGTCTGCTATGGCTATGGCCATTGCTGCTATGGCTATGGCTATGGCTATGGCTGATATGGCTATGGCTATGGCAGCTATGGCAGTGGCTGCTATAGCAATGGCTATGGCTGCTAATGCTATGGATATGGCTATGGCTCCAATGGATATGGCTACGGCTGCTATGGTTATGGCTACGGCTGCTACGGCTATGGCTACGACTGCTATGGCTATGGCTATGCCGATGAATGCTATGGCTATGGCTATGGCTTCTATGGCTATGGCTATGGCTGCCATAGCTATGGCTATGGCTGCTTTGGCTATGGCTGCTATAGCTATGGCTATGGCTGATATGGCTATGGTACCTATACATATGGATATGGCTGCTGCGGCTATGGCTATAGCTGCAATGGCTATGACTGTGGCTATGTCTGCTATGGCTATGGCCATTGCTGCTATGGCTATGGCTATGGCTATGGCTGATATGGCTATGGCTATGGCAGCTATGGCAGTGGCTGCTATAGCAATGGCTATGGCTGCTAATGCTATGGATATGGCTATGGCTCCAATGGATATGGCTACGGCTGCTATGGTTATGGCTACGGCTGCTATGGCTATGGCTATGGCTGCTATGGCTACGGCTATGGCTGCTATGGCTATGGCTATGGCTGCTTCGGCTATGGCTGCTATAGCTATGGCTATGGCTGATATGGCTATGGCTACGACTGCTATGGCTATGGCTATGCCGATGAATGCTATGGCTATGGCTATGGCTGCTATGGTTGTGGCTATGGCTGCTATGGCTATGGCTACGGCTGCTAGGGCTGCTATGGCTATGGCTATGTCTGCTATGTCTATGACTGGTATAGCTATGCCTATGGCTGATACGGCTATGGCTATAACTGCTATGGCTATGGCATTGGCTGCTGCGGCTATGTCTATAACTGCTATGGCTATGGCATCGGCTAATGTGGCTATGGCTATGTCTTTGGCTGCTATGGCTATTGCTATTGCTGCTATGGCTATGGCTATGTGTATGGCAATGGCTGCGATGGCTACGGCTATGGCTGCTATGGCTATGGCTATGGCTGCTATAGCTATGGCTATGTCTGCTTTGGCTATGGCGGCTATAGCTATGGCTACGGCTGATATGGCTATGGTACCTATGCATATGGATATGGCTGCTATGGCCATGGCAATGGCTGCTATGGCCATGGCTATGGCTGCTATGGCTATGGTTACGGCTGCTATGGATATGGCTATGACTCCTTTAGATATGCCTATAGCTGCTATAGCTACGGCTATGGCTAATATGCCTTTGGCTATAGCTGTTATGGCTATGGCTATGGCTGCTATGGCTATGGCTATGGCTGCTATGGCTGCTATGCCTATGTCTATGGCTGCTATGGCTATGGCTATGGCTTTGGCTGCTATGGATATAGCTATGGCTGATGTGGCTATGGCTATTTCTGCAATGGCTGTGGCTATGGCTATGGCTGATATGGCTATGGCTATGGCTGCTATGGCTATGGCTACTATAGCTATGGCTATGGCTGCTATTGCTATGACTATGGCTGCTTTGGCTATGGCTATGTCTGCTATAGCTGTGCCTATGGCTATTGCTGCTATGGCTACTGCTATGGCTATTGCTATGGCTGCTATGGCTATGGCTATGGCTGCTATGGCTATGGCTATGTCTGCTTTGGCTATGGCGGCTATAGCTATGGCTACGGCTGATATGGCTATGGTACCTATGCATATGGATATGGCCGCTATGGCCATGGCAATGGCTGCTATGGCCATGGCTATGGCTGCTATGGCTATGGTTACGGCTGCTATGGATATGGCTATGACACCTTTAGATATGCCTATAGCTGCTATAGCTACGGCTATGGCTAATATGCCTTTGGCTATAGCTGTTATGGCTATGGCTATGGCTGCTATGGCTATGGCTATGGCTGCTATGGCTGCTATGCCTATGGCTATTGCTGCTATGGCTACTGCTATGGCTATTGCTATGGCTGCTATGGCTATGGCTATGGCTGCTATGGCTGCTCTGGCTATGACTATTGCTGCTATGGCTATGGCTATGGCTATGGCAATTGCTGCTATGGCTGTGGCTATGGCTATGACAATGGCTGCTATGGCTATGGCAATGGCTGCTATATCTATGTTATAGGTATGCCTATGGCTGCTACGGCTATGGCTATAACTGCTATGAATATGGCATTGGCTACTGTGGCTATGGCTATGTCTGTGTCTGCTATGGGTATGGCTATGGCTTTGGCTGCTATGGATATAGCTATGGCTGATGTGGCTATGGCTATTTCTGCAATGGCTATGGCTATGGCTATGGCTGATATGGCTATGGCTATGGCTGCTATGGCTATGGCTACTATAGCTATGGCTATGGCTGCTATTGCTATGACTATGGCTGCTTTGGCTATGGCTATGTCTGCTATGGCTGTGCCTATGGCTATTGCTGCTATGGCTACTGCTATGGCTATTGCTATGGCTGCTATGGCTATGGCTATGGCTGCTATGGCTGCTCTGGCTATGACTATTGCTGCTATGGCTATGGCTATGGCTTTGGCTGCTATGGCTGTGGCTATGGCTATGGCTGCTACGGCTATGGCTATGGCTGGTATGGCTGTATGGCTATTGCTATTGCTGCTATGGCTATGGCTATGGCTATGACTATGGCTGCGATGGCTACGGCTATGGCTGCTATGGCTATGGCTATGTCTGCTATGGCTATGGCTATGCCTGCTATGGTTATGGCTACGGCTGCTGTGGCTATGGCTGCGGCTGCTATGGCTATCGCTATTCGTGCTATTGCTATGGCTATGGCTGCTATGGCTATGGCTATGGCTGCTATGGTTATGGCTACGGCTGCTATGGCTATGGCTATGGCAACTATGGCTACGGCTATGGCTGCTATGGCTATGGCTATGGCTGCTATGTCTATGGCTGGTATAGCTATGCCTATGGCTGCTGCGGCTATGGCTATAACTGCTATGGCTATGGCATCGGCTAATCTGGCTATGGCTATGTCTATGGCTGCTATGGCTATTGCTATTGCTGCTATGGCTATGGCTATGGGTATGGCAATGGCTGCGACGGCTACGGCTATGGCTGCTATGGCTATGGCTATGGCTGCCATAGCTATGGCTATGGCTGCTTTGGCTATGGCTGCTATAGCTATGGCTATGGCTGATGTGGCTATGGTACCTATACATATGGATATGGCTGCTGCGGCTATGGCTATGGCTGCAATGGCTATGGCTATGGCTATGGCTGATATGGCTATGGCTATGGCTGCTATGGCTATGGCTGTTGCTATGGCTGTTACGGCTGTGGCTATGGCTACGGCTGCTGTGGCTACGCCATTGGCTATGGCTCGTATGGCTATGGCTGTGGCTGCTATGGCTACGGCTGCTATGGCTATGGCTATGGCTGCTATGACTATGGCTATGGCTGCTATGGCTATGGCTATGGCTGCTTTGGCTATGGCTGCTATAGCTATGGCTATGGCTGATATGGCTATGGCTATAGCAGCTATGGCTATGGCTATGGGTACTTTGGCTATGGCTATGGCTGATATGGCTATGGCTATGGCTGCTATGGCTATGGCTATGCCTGCGATGGCTACGGCTATGGCTGCTATGGCTATGGCTACGGCTCCTATGGCTACGTCTATGGCTGCAATGGCTATGGCTATGGCTATGGCTGCTATGGATATAGCTATGGCTGCTATGTCTATGGCTGTGGCTATGGCTGCTATGGCTGTGGCTATGGCTATGGCTGCTGTGGCTATGGCTATGGCTGCTTTGGCTATGGCTGCTATAGCTATGGCTATGGCTGATATGGCTATGGCTACGGCTGCTATTGCTATGGCTGCGGCTGCTATGGTTATCGCTATGCGTGCTATTGCTATGGCTATGACTGCTATGGCTATGGATACGGCTGCTATGGCTGTCGCTATGCGTGCTTTGGCTATGACTATGGCTGCTATGGCTATGGCTATGGCTGCTATGGCTGCTATGCCTATGGCTATTGCTGCTATGGCTGTGGCTATGGCTACTGTGGCTATGGCTATGGCTATGGCTGCGATGGCTATGTCTATGGTTACTGTTGCTAATGCGTCTATCTGCTATGGCTATGGCTACGGCTGCTATGGCTGTCGCTATGCGTGCTATGGCTATGGCTATGGCTATTGCTATGGCTATGGCTATGGCTGCTATGGCTACGGCTATGGCTGCTATGGCTATGGCTATGGATGCTATGGCAATGGCTATGGCTGCTTTGGCTATGGCTAAAGCTGATATGGCTATGGCTATGGCTGCTATGGCTACGGCTGCTATGGCTATGGCTATGGCTGCTATGGCTATGGCTACTATAGCTATGGCTATGGCTGCTATTGCTATGACTATGGCTGCTTTGGCTATGGCTATGTCTGCTATGGCTGTGGCTATGGCTATGGCTGCTATGGCTATGGCTATGGCTGGTATGGCTGTATGGCTATTGCTATTGCTGCTATGGCTATGGCTATGGCTATGACTATGGCTGCGATGGCTACGGCTATGGCTGCTATGGCTATGGCTATGGCTGCTATGGCTATGGCTATGCCTGCTATGGTTATGGCTACGGCTGCTATGGATATGGCTGCGGCTGCTATGGCTATCGCTATTCGTGCTATTGCTATGGCTATGGCTGCTATGGCTATGGCTATGGCTTCTATGGCTGCTATGCCTATGGCTATTGCTGCTATGGCTACTGCTATGGCTATGGCTATGTCTATGGCTGCTATGGATATAGCTATGGCTGCTATGGATATAGCTATGGCTGTTATGGCTATGGCTATTGCTGCTATGGCTGCTGTGGCTATGACTGTTGCTGCTACGGCTATGACTATGGCTATGGCTATTGCTGGTATGGCTGTGGCTATGGGTACTTTGGCTATGGCTATGGCTGATATGGCTATGGCTGATATGGCTATGGCTATGGCTGCTATGGCTATGGCTATGGCTGCTATGGCTATGGCTGCGGCTGCAATGGTTATCGCTACGCGTGCTATTGCTATGGCTATGGCTGCTAGGTCTATGGCTGGTATAGGTATGCCTATGGCTGCTAAGGCTATGGCTACGGCTGCTAGGGCTGCTATGGCGATGACTATTGCTGCTATGGCTGTGGCTATGGCTATGACTATGGCTGCTATGGCTATGGCTATGGCTGCTACGTCTATGCCTGGTATAGCTATTCCTATGGCTGCTACGGCTATGGCTATAACTGCTATGGCTATGGCTGGTATAGCTATGCCTATGACTGCTGCGGCTATGGCTATAACTGCTATGGCTATGGCATCGGCTAATGTGGCTATGGCTACGTCCATGGCTGCTATGGCTATGGCTGTGGCTATGGCTGCTATGGCTGTGGCTATGGCTATGGCTGCTTTGGCAATGGCTGCTATAGCTATGGCTATGGCTGATATGGCTACGGCTATAGCTGCTATGGCTATGGCTATGGGTACTTTGGCTATGGCTATGGCTGATATGGCTATGGCTGTGGCTGCTATGGCTATGGCTATGGCTGCTACGTCTATGCCTGGTATAGCTATTCCTATGGCTGCTACGGCTATGGCTATAACTGCTATGGCTATGGCTGGTATAGCTATGCCTATGGCTGCTGCGGCTATGGCTATAACTGCTATGGCTATGGCATCGACTAATGTGGCTATGGCTACGTCTATGGCTGCTATGGCTATGGCTATGGCTATAGCTGCAATGGCTATGGCTATGGGTACTTTGGCTATGGCTATGGCTGATATGGCTACGGCTATGGCTGCTATGGCTATGGCTATGGCTGGTATGGCTATGGCTACGGCTGCCATGGCTATGACTGCGGCTATTATGGCTATGGCTATGCGTGCTATTGCTATGGCTATGGCTGCTATGGCTATGGCTATGGCTGCTTTTGGCTATGGCTATGACTGCTTTGGCTATGGCTGCTATAGCTATGGCTATGGCTGATATGGCTATGGCTATAGCTGCTATGTCTATGGCTATGGATGCTTTGGCTATGGCTATGGCTGATATGGCTATGGCTATGGCTGCTATGGCAATGGCTACGGCTGCTATGGCTGTCGCTATGCGTGCTATGGCTATGGCTATGGCTGCTAAGGCTATGGCTATGTCTGCTATGGCTACTATGGCTATTGCTGTTGCTGCTATGGCTATGGCTATGGCTATGGCTATGCCTGCGATGGGTACGGCTATGGCTGCTATGGCTATGGCTATGGCTGCTATGGCTATGTCTGCTATGGCTGCTATGGCTATTGCTATTGCTGCTATGGCTATGGCTATGGCCATGGCTATGCCTGCGATGGGTACGGCTATGGCTGCTATGGCTATGGCTATGGCTGCTATGGCAATGGCTACGGCTGCTATGGCTGTCGCTATGCGTGCTATGGCTATGGCTATGGCAGATATGGCTATGGCTATGGCTGCTATGGCTGTTGCTATGCATCCTATGGCTATGGCTATGGCTGCTGTGGCTATGGCTATGTCTGCTATGTCTGCTATGACTATGGCTAAAGCTGCTATGGCTATGGCTATGTCTGCTATGGCTATGGCTATTTCTGCAATGACTATGGCTATGGCTATTGCTGATATGGCTATGGCTATGGCTGCTATGGCTATGGCTACTATAGCTATGGCTATTGCTGTTGCTGCTATGGCTATGGCTATGGCTATGGCTATGCCTGCGATGGGTACGGCTATGGCTGCTATGGCTATGGCTATGGCTGCTATGGCTATGGCTATGCCTGCTATGGCTATGGCTGCGGCTGCTGTGGCTATGGCTGCGGCTGCTATGGTTATCGCTATGCGTGCTATTGCTATGGCTATGGCTGCTATGGCTATGACTAAGGCTGCTGTGGCTATGGTTATTGCTGCTATGGCTACTGCTATGGCTATGGCTATTGCTGCTATGGCTACGGCTATGGCTGCTATGGCTATGGCTATGGCTCCTATGGCTACGTCTATGGCTGCTATGGCTATGGCTATGGCTATGGCTGCTATGGATATAGCTATGGCTGCTATGTCTATGGCTGTGGCTATGGCTGCTATGGCTGTGGCTATGGCTATGGCTGCTGTGGCTATGGCTATGGCTGCTTTGGCTATGGCTGCTATAGCTATGCCTATGGCTGATATGGCTATGGCTACAGCTGCTATTGCTATGGCTGCGGCTGCTATGGTTATCGCTATGCGTGCTATTGCTATGGCTATGGCTGCTATGGCTATGGATACGGCTGCTATGGCTGTCGCTATGCGTGCTATGGCTATGACTATGGCTGCTATGGCTATGGCTATGGCTGCTATGGCTGCTATGCCTATGGCTATTGCTGCTATGGCTACTGCTATGGCTATTGCTATGGCTGCTATGGCTATGGCTATGGCTGCTATGGCTGCTCTGGCTATGACTATTGCTGCTATGGCTATGGCTATGGCTGCTATGGCTACGGCTATGGCTGCTATGGCTATGGCTATGGATGCTATGGCAATGGCTATGGCTGCTTTGGCTATGGCTATGGGTATGGCAATGGCTGCGACGGCTACGGCTATGGCTGCTATGGCTATGGCTATGGCTGCCATAGCTATGGCTACAGCTGCTTTGGCTATGGCTGCTATAGCTATGGCTATAGCTGATGTGGCTATGGTACATGTACATATGGATATGGCTGCTGCGGCTATGGCTATGGCTGCAATGGCTATGGCTATGGCTATGGCTGATATGGCTATGGCTATGGCTGCTATGGCTATGGCTGTTGCTATGGCTGTTACGGCTGTGGCTATGGCTACGGCTGCTGTGGCTACGCCATTGGCTATGGCTCGTATGGCTATGGCTGTGGCTGCTATGGCTACGGCTGCTATGGCTATGGCTATGGCTGCTATGGCTATGGCTATGGCTGCTTTGGCTATGGCTGCTATAGCTATGGCTATGGCTGATATGGCTATGGCTATAGCAGCTATGGCTATGGCTATGGGTACTTTGGCTATGGCTATGGCTGATATGGCTATGGCTATGGCTGCTATGGCTATGGCTATGGCTGCTATGGCTATGGCTGCGGCTGCAATGGTTATCGCTACGCGTGCTATTGCTATGGCTATGGCTGCTAGGTCTATGGCTGGTATAGGTATGCCTATGGCTGCTGCGGCTATGGCTATAACTGCTATGGCTATGGCATCGACTAATGTGGCTATGGCTACGTCTATGGCTGCTATGGCTATGGCTATGGCTGGTATGGCTGTGGCTACGGCTGCTATGGCTATGACTGCGGCTATTATGGCTATGGCTATGCGTGCTATTGCTATGGCTATGGCTGCTATGGCTATGGCTATGGCTGCTTTTGGCTATGGCTATGGCTGCTTTGGCTATGGCTGCTATAGCTATGGCTATGGCTGATATGGCTATGGCTATAGCTGCTATGTCTATGGCTATGGATGCTTTGGCTATGGCTATGGCTGATATGGCTATGGCTATGGCTGCTATGGCAATGGCTACGGCTGCTATGGCTGTCGCTATGCGTGCTATGGCTATGGCTATGGCTGCTAAGGCTATGGCTATGTCTGCTATGGCTGCTATGGCTATTGTTGTTGCTGCTATGGCTATGGCTATGGCTATGGCTATGCCTGCGATGGGTACGGCTATGGCTGCTATGGCTATGGCTATGGCTGCTATGGCTATGTCTGCTATGGCTGCTATGGCTATTGCTATTGCTGCTATGGCTATGGCTATGGCTATGGCTATGCCTGCGGTGGGTACGGCTATGGCTGCTATGGCTATGGCTATGGCTGCTATGGCAATGGCTACGGCTGCTATGGCTGTCGCTATGCGTGCTATGGCTATGGCTATGGCTGCTAAGGCTATGGCTATGTCTGCTATGGCTGCATTGGCTATTGATATTGCTGCTATGGCTATGGCTATGACTATGGCTATGCCTGCGATGGGTACGGCTATGGCTGCTATGGCTATTGCTATTGCTGCTATGGCTATGTCTATGGCTATGGCTATGCCTGCGATGGGTACGGCTATGGCTGCTATGGCTATGGCTACGGCTGCTATAGTTATGGCTATGGATGCTTTGGCAATGGCCTTGGCTGCTATGGCTATGGCTATGGCTGCTAATGCTATGGCTATGGCTATGGCTGCAATGGCTATGGCTATGGCTGCTATGGCTGCTCTGGCTATGACTATTACTGCTATGGCTATGGCTATGGCTATTGCTATTGCTGCTATGGCTATGCCTATGGCTATGGCTATTCCTGCGATGGCTACGGCTATGGCTGCTATGGCTGTGGCTATGGATGCTATGGCAATGGCTATAGCTGCTTTGGCTATGGCTGAATCTGCTATGGCTATGGCAATGCCTGCTATGACTATGGCTATGGATGCTTTGGCTATGGCTATGGCGATGGCTGCTATGGCTATGGCTATGGCTGCTATGGCTGTGGCTATGGATGCTATGGAAATGGCTCTGGCTGCTTTGGCTATGGCTGAAGCTGCTATGGCTATGGCTATGCCTGCTATGACTATGGCTATGGATGCTTTGGCTATGGCTAAAGCTGCTATGGCTATGGCTATGGCTGCTATGGCTATGGCTATGGCTGCTACGTCTATGCCTGGTATAGCTATTCCTATGGCTGCTACGGCTATGGCTATAACTGCTATGGCTATGGCTGGTATAGCTATGCCTATGGCTGCTGCGGCTATGGCTATAACTGCTATGGGTATGGCATCGACTAATGTGGCTATGGCTACGTCTATGGCTGCTATGGCTATGGCTATGGCTATAGCTGCAATGGCTATGGCTATGGGTACTTTGGCTATGGCTATGGCTGATATGGCTACGGCTATGGCTGCTATGGCTATGGCTATGGCTGGTATGGCTGTGGCTACGGCTGCTATGGCTATGACTGCGGCTATTATGGCTATGGCTATGCGTGCTATTGCTATGGCTATGGCTGCTATGGCTATGGCTATGGCTGCTTTTGGCTATGGCTATGGCTGCTTTGGCTATGGCTGCTATAGCTATGGCTATGGCTGATATGGCTATGGCTATAGCTGCTATGTCTATGGCTATGGATGCTTTGGCTATGGCTATGGCTGATATGGCTATGGCTATGGCTGCTATGGCAATGGCTACGGCTGCTATGGCTGTCGCTATGCGTGCTATGGCTATGGCTATGGCTGCTAAGGCTATGGCTATGTCTGCTATGGCTGCTATGGCTATTGTTGTTGCTGCTATGGCTATGGCTATGGCTATGGCTATGCCTGCGATGGGTACGGCTATGGCTGCTATGGCTATGGCTATTGCTGCTATGGCTTTGTCTGCTATGGCTGCTATGGCTATTGCTATTGCTGCTATGGCTATGGCTATGGCTATGGCTATGCCTGCGGTGGGTACGGCTATGGCTGCTATGGCTACGGCTATGGCTGCTATGGCAATGGCTACGGCTGCTATGGCTGTCGCTATGCGTGCTATGGCTATGGCTATGGCTGCTAAGGCTATGGCTATGTCTGCTATGGCTGCTATGGCTATTGCTATTGCTGCTATGGCTATGGCTATGACTATGGCTATGCCTGCGATGGGTACGGCTATGGCTGCTATGGCTATTGCTATTGCTGTTATGGCTATGGCTATGGCTATGGCTATGCCTGCGATGGGTACGGCTATGGCTGCTATGGCTATGGCTACGGCTGCTATAGTTATGGCTATGGATGCTATGGCAATGGCCTTGGCTGCTATGGCTATGGCTATGGCTGCTAATGCTATGGCTATGGCTATGGCAGATATGGCTATGGCTATGGCTGCTATGGCTGTTGCTATGCATCCTATGGCTATGGCTATGGCTGCTGTAGCTATGGCTATGTCTGCTATGTCTGCTATGACTATGGCTAAAGCTGCTATGGCTATGGCTATGTCTGCTATGGCTATGGCTATTTCTGCAATGACTATGGCTATGGCTATTGCTGATATGGCTATGGCTATGGCTGCTATGGCTATGGCTACTATAGCTATGGCTATTGCTGTTGCTGCTATGGCTATGGCTATGGCTATGGCTATGCCTGCGATGGGTACGGCTATGGCTGCTATGGCTATGGCTATGGCTGCTATGGCTATGGCTATGCCTGCTATGGCTATGGCTGCGGCTGCTGTGGCTATGGCTGCGGCTGCTATGGTTATCGCTATGCGTGCTATTGCTATGGCTATGGCTGCTATGGCTATGACTAAGGCTGCTATGGCTGCTGTGGCTATGGTTATTGCTGCTATGGCTACTGCTATGGCTATGGCTATTGCTGCTATGGCTACGGCTATGGCTGCTATGGCTATGGCTATGGCTCCTATGGCTACGTCTATGGCTGCTATGGCTATGGCTATGGCTATGGCTGCTATGGATATAGCTATGGCTGCTATGTCTATGGCTGTGGCTATGGCTGCTATGTCTGTGGCTATGGCTATGGCTGCTGTGGCTATGGCTATGGCTGCTATGGCTACGGCTATGGCTGCTATGGCTATGGATATGGATGCTATGGCAATGGCTATGGCTGCTTTGGCTATGGCTAAAGCTGCTATGGCCATGGCTATGGCTGCTATGACTATGGCTATGGATGCTTTGGCTTTGGCTAGAGCTGCTATGGCTGTGGCTATGTCTGCTATGGCTATGGCCATTGCTGCTATGGCTATGGCTATGGCTATGGCTGATATGGCTATGGCTATGGCTGCTATGGCTACGGCTGCTATGGCTATGCATATGGCAGCTATGGCAGTGGCTGCTATAGCTATGCCTATGGCTGCTAATGCTATGGATATGGCTATGGCTCCAATGGATATGGCTATGGCTGCTATGGTTATGGCTACGGCTGCTATGGCTATGGCTATGGCTACTATGGCTACGGCTATGGCTGCTATGGCTATGGCTATGGCTGCTATGTCTATGGCTGGTATAGCTATGCCTATGGCTGCTGCGGCTATGGCTATAACTGCTATGGCTATGGCATCGGCTAATCTGGCTATGGCTATGTCTATGGCTGCTATGGCTATTGCTATTGCTGCTATGGCTATGGCTATGGGTATGGCAATGGCTGCGACGGCTACGGCTATGGCTGCTATGGCTATGGCTATGGCTGCCATAGCTATGGCTATAGCTGCTTTGGCTATGGCTGCTATAGCTATGGCTATGGCTGATGTGGCTATGGTACCTATACATATGGATATGGCTGCTGCGGCTATGGCTATGGCTGCAATGGCTATGGCTATGGCTATGGCTGATATGGCTATGGCTATGGCTGCTATGGCTATGGCTGTTGCTATGGCTGTTACGGCTGTGGCTATGGCTACGGCTGCTGTGGCTACGCCATTGGCTATGGCTCGTATGGCTATGGCTGTGGCTGCTATGGCTACGGCTGCTATGGCTATGGCTATGGCTGCTATGGCTATGGCTATGGCTGCTATGGCTATGGCTATGGCTGCTTTGGCTATGGCTGCTATAGCTATGGCTATGGCTGATATGGCTATGGCTATAGCAGCTATGGCTATGGCTATGGGTACTTTGGCTATGGCTATGGCTGATATGGCTATGGCTATGGCTGCTATGGCTATGGCTATGGCTGCTATGGCTATGGCTGCGGCTGCAATGGTTATCGCTACGCGTGCTATTGCTATGGCTATGGCTGCTAGGTCTATGGCTGGTATAGGTATGCCTATGGCTGCTAAGGCTATGGCTACGGCTGCTAGGGCTGCTATGGCGATGACTATTGCTGCTATGGCTGTGGCTATGGCTATGACTATGGCTGCTATGGCTATGGCTATGGCTGCTACGTCTATGCCTGGTATAGCTATTCCTATGGCTGCTACGGCTATGGCTATAACTGCTATGGCTATGGCTGGTATAGCTATGCCTATGACTGCTGCGGCTATGGCTATAACTGCTATGGCTATGGCATCGGCTAATGTGGCTATGGCTACGTCCATGGCTGCTATGGCTATGGCTGTGGCTATGGCTGCTATGGCTGTGGCTATGGCTATGGCTGCTTTGGCAATGGCTGCTATAGCTATGGCTATGGCTGATATGGCTACGGCTATAGCTGCTATGGCTATGGCTATGGGTACTTTGGCTATGGCTATGGCTGATATGGCTATGGCTATGGCTGCTATGGCTATGGCTATGGCTGCTACGTCTATGCCTGGTATAGCAATTCCTATGGCTGCTACGGCTATGGCTATAACTGCTATGGCTATGGCTGGTATAGCTATGCCTGTGGCTGCTGCGGCTATGGCTATAACTGCTATGGCTATGGCATCGACTAATGTGGCTATGGCTACGTCTATGGCTGCTATGGCTATGGCTATGGCTATAGCTGCAATGGCTATGGCTATGGGTACTTTGGCTATGGCTATGTCTGATATGGTTACCGCTATGGCTGCTATGGCTATGGCTATGGCTGGTATGGCTGTGGCTACGGCTGCTATGGCTATGACTGCGGCTATTATGGCTATGGCTATGCGTGCTATTGCTATGGCTATGGCTGCTATGGCTATGGCTATGGCTGCTTTTGGCTATGGCTATGGCTGCTTTGGCTATGGCTGCTATAGCTATGGCTATGGCTGATATGGCTATGGCTATAGCTGCTATGTCTATGGCTATGGATGCTTTGGCTATGGCTATGGCTGATATGGCTATGGCTATGGCTGCTATGGCAATGGCTACGGCTGCTATGGCTGTCGCTATGCGTGCTATGGCTATGGCTATGGCTATGGCTGCTAAGGCTATGGCTATGTCTGCTATGGCTGCTATGGCTATTGTTGTTGCTGCTATGGCTATGGCTATGGCTATGGCTATGCCTGCGATGGGTACGGCTATGGCTGCTATGGCTATGGCTATGGCTGCTATGGCTATGTCTGCTATGGCTGCTATGGCTATTGCTATTGCTGCTATGGCTATGGCTATGGCTATGGCTATGCCTGCGATGGGTACGGCTATGTCTGCTATGGCTATGGCTATTGCTGCTATGGCTATGGCTATGGCTATGGCTGCTACGTCTATGCCTGGTATAGCTATTCCTATGGCTGCTACGGCTATGGCTATAACTGCTATGGCTATGGCTGGTATAGCTATGCCTATGGCTGCTGCGGCTATGGCTATAACTGCTATGGCTATGGCATCGACTAATGTGGCTATGGCTACGTCTATGGCTGCTATGGCTATGGCTATGGCTATAGCTGCAATGGCTATGGCTATGGGTACTTTGGCTATGGCTATGGCTGATATGGCTACGGCTATGGCTGCTATGGCTATGGCTATGGCTGGTATGGCTGTGGCTACGGCTGCTATGGCTATGACTGCGGCTATTATGGCTATGGCTATGCGTGCTATTGCTATGGCTATGGCTGCTATGGCTATGGCTATGGCTGCTTTTGGCTATGTCTATGGCTGCTTTGGCTATGGCTGCTATAGCTATGGCTATGGCTGATATGGCTATGGCTATAGCTGCTATGTCTATGGCTATGGATGCTTTGGCTATGGCTATGGCTGATATGGCTATGGCTATGGCTGCTATGGCAACGGCTACGGCTGCTATGGCTGTCGCTATGCGTGCTGTGGCTATGGCTATGGCTGCTAAGGCTATGGCTATGTCTGCTATGGCTGCTATGGCTATTGTTGTTGCTGCTATGGCTATGGCTATGGCTATGGCTATGCCTGCGATGGGTACGGCTATGGCTGCTATGGCAATGGCTACGGCTGCTATGGCTGTCGCTATGCGTGCTATGGCTATGGCTATGGCTGCTAAGGCTATGGCTATGTCTGCTATGGCTGCTATGGCTATTGCTATTGCTGCTATGGCTATGGCTATGACTATGGCTATGCCTGCGATGGGTACGGCTATGGCTGCTATGGCTATTGCTATTGCTGCTATGGCTATGGCTATGGCTATGGCTATGCCTGCGATGGGTACGGCTATGTCTGCTATGGCTATGGCTACGGCTGCTATAGTTATGGCTATGGATGCTATGGCAATGGCCTTGGCTGCTATGGCTATGGCTATGGCTGCTAATGCTATGGCTACGGCTATGGCTGCAATGGCTATGGCTATGGCTGCTCTGGCTGCTCTGGCTATGACTATTACTGCTATGGCTATGGCTATGGCTATTGCTATTGCTGCTATGGCTATGCCTATGGCTATGGCTATTCCTGCGATGGCTACGGCTATGGCTGCTATGGCTGTGGCTATGGATGCTATGGCAATGGCTATAGCTGCTTTGGCTATGGCTGAATCTGCTATGGATATGGCTATGCCTGCTATGACTATGGCTATGGATGCTTTGGCTATGGCTATGGCGATGGCTGCTATGGCTATGGCTATGGCTGCTATGGCTGTGGCTATGGATGCTATGGAAATGGCTCTGGCTGCTTTGGCTATGGCTGAAGCTGCTATGGCTACGGCTATGCCTGCTATGACTATGGCTATGGATGCTTTGGCTATGGCTAAAGCTGCTATGGCTATGGCTATGTCTGCTATGGCTATGGCTATTGCTGCTATGGCTATGGCTATGGCTATGGCTGATATGGCTATGGCTATGGCTGCTATGGCTGTTGCTATGCATCCTATGGCTATGGCTATGGCTGCTGTGGCTATGGCTATGTCTGCTATGTCTGCTATGACTATGGCTAAAGCTGCTATGGCTATGGCTATGTCTGCTATGGCTATGGCTATTTCTGCAATGACTATGGCTATGGCTATTGCTGATATGGCTATGGCTATGGCTGCTATGGCTATGGCTTCTATAGCTATGGCTATTGCTGTTGCTGCTATGGCTATGGCTATGGCTATGGCTATGCCTGCGATGGGTACGGCTATGGCTGCTATGGCTATGGCTATGGCTGCTATGGCTATGGCTATGCCTGCTATGGCTATGGCTGCGGCTGCTGTGGCTATGGCTGCGGCTGCTGTGGCTATGGCTGCGGCTGCTGTGGCTATGGCTGCGGCTGCTATGGTTATCGCTATGCGTGCTATTGCTATGGCTATGGCTGCTATGGCTATGACTAAGGCTGCTATGGCTGCTGTGGCTATGGCTATTGCTGCTATGGCTACTGCTATGGCTATGGCTATTGCTGCTATGGCTACGGCTATGGCTGCTATGGCTATGGCTATGGCTCCTATGGCTACGTCTATGGCTGCTATGGCTATGGCTATGGCTATGGCTGCTATGGATATAGCTATGGCTGCTATGTCTATGGCTGTGGCTATGGCTGCTATGGCTGTGGCTATGGCTATGGCTGCTGTGGCTATGGCTATGGCTGCTATAGCTATGGCTATGGATGCTATGGCTATGACTATGGCTGCTATGGCTATGGCTATGGATGCTATGGCTATGACTATGGCTGCTAAGGCTATGGCTATGGCTATGGCTCCTATGGATATGGCTATGGCTGCTGTGGCTATAGCTATGGCTGCTATGGATATGGCTATGGCTATGGCGGCTATGGCTATGGCTGTGGCTGCTATGGCTATGGCTATGGCTATGGCTATTGCTGCTATGGCTACTGTTATGGCTATGGCTATGGCTGCTTTGGCTATGGCTACGGCTGCTATGTCTGCCGCTGTGCGTGCTATGGCTATGGCTATGGCTGCTATGGCTGCTATGGCTATTGCTGTTGCTGCTATGGCTATGGCTATGGCTATGGCTATGCCTGCGATGGGTACGGCTATGGCTGCTATGGCTATGGCTATGGCTGCTATGGCTATGGCTATGGCTGCTATGGCTATGGCTATGGATGCTATGGCTATGACTATGGCTGCTAAGGCTATGGCTATGGCTATTGCTGCTATGGCTACGTCTGCTATGGCTATGGCTGCGGCTGCTATGGCTATCGCTGTGCGTGCTATTGCTATTTCTGCTATGGCTATGGCTATGTCTATGGCTATGGCTATGCCTGCGATGGCTACGGCTATGGCTGCTATGGCTATGGCTATGGCTGCTATGTCTATGGCTATGGCTGCTATGGCTATGGCTATGGATGCTATGGCTATGACTATGGCTGATAAGGATATGTCTATGGCTATGGCTCCTATGGATATGGCTATGGCTGCTGTGGCTATAGCTATGGCTGCTATGGATATGGCTATGGCTATGGCGGCTATGGCTATGGCTATGGCTGATATGGCTACGGCTATGGCTGCTATGGCTATGGCTGTGGCTATTATGGCTATGGCTATGCGTGCTATTGCTATGGCTATGGCTGCTATGGCTATGGCTATGGCTGCTTTTGGCTATGGCTATGGCTGCTTTGGCTATGGCTGCTATAGCTATGGCTATGGCTGATATGGCTATGGCTATAGCTGCTATGTCTATGGCTATGGATGCTTTGGCTATGGCTATGGCTGCTATGGCTATGGCTATGGCTGCTATGTCTATGGCTGGTATAGCCATGCCTATGGCTGCTGCGGCTATGGCTATAAATGCTATGGCTATGGCATCGGCTAATGTGGCTATGTCTACGTCTATGGCTGCTATGGCTATGGCTATGGCTATGGCTGCTGTGGATATAGCTATGGCTGCTATGTCTATGGCTGTGGCTATGGCTGCTATGGCTGTGGCTATGGATATGGCTGCTGTGGCTATGGCTATGGCTGCTTTGGCTATGGCTGCTATAGCTATGGCTATGGCTGATATGGCTATGGCTACGGCTGCTGTTGCTATGGCTGCGGCTGCTATGGTTATCGCTATGCGTGCTATTGCTATGGCTATGGCTGCTATGGCTATGGATACGGCTGCTATGGCTGTCGCTATGCGTGCTATGGCTATGACTATGGCTGCTATGGCTATGGCTATGGCTGCTATGGCTGCTATGCCTATGGCTATTGCTGCTATGGCTACTGCTATGGCTATTGCTATGGCTGCTATGGCTATGGGTATGGCTGCTATGGCTGCTTTGGCTATGACTGTTGCTGCTATGGCTATGGCTATGGGTATGGCTATGGCTCGTATGGCTATGGCTATGGCTGCTATGGCTACGGCTGCTATGGCTATGCCTATGGCAGCTATAGCAATGGCTGCTATAGCTATGGCTATGGCTGCTAGTGCTATGGCTATGGCTATGGCTCGTATGGCTATGGCTATGGCTGCTATGGCTATGGCTGCTATGGCAATGGCTATGGATGCTATGGCTATGGCTACGGCTGCTATGGCTATGGCTGCTATGGCTGCTATAGCTATGGTTATCGCTAAGCGTGCTATTGCTATGGCTATGGCTGCTATCGCTATGACTAAGGCTGCTATGGCTGCTATGGCTATGGCTATTGCTGCTATGGCTACTGCTATGGCTATGGCTATGGCTGCTATGGCTACGGCTATGGCTGCTATAGCTATGGCTATGGCTGATATGGCTATGGCTATGGATGCTATGGCTATGGATATGGCGATGGCTGCTATAGCTATGGCTAAGGGTACTTTGGCTATGGCTATGGCTGATATGGCTACGGCTATGGCTGCTATGGCTATGGCTATGGCTGTTATGGCTATGGCTACGGCTGCTATGGCTATGGCTGCGGCTATTATGGCTATGGCTATGCGTGCTATTGCTATGGCTATGGCTGCTATGGCTATGGCTATGGCTGCTATGGCTATTGCTGCTATGGCTATGGCTATGGCTGCTATGGCTATGGCTATGGCTGCTTTGGCTATGGCTGCTATAGCTATGGCTATGGCTGATATGGCTATGGCTGGTATAGCTATGCCTATGGCTGCTACCGCTATGGCTATAACTGCTATGGCTATTGCATTGGCTACTGTGGCTATGGCTATGGCATTGGCTACTGTGGCTATGGCTATGTATATGGCTGCCATGGCTATTTCTATGGCTGCTATGGCTATGGCTACGGCTGCTATGTCTATGACTGGTATAGCTATGCCCATGGCTGCTACGGCTATGGCTATAATTGCTATGGCTATGGCATTGGCTGCTGTGGCTACGGCTATGGCTATGACAATGGCTGCTATGGCTATGGCTATGGCTGCTATGTCTATGGCGGGTATAGCTATGCCTATGGCTGCTACGGCTATGGCTATAATTGCTATGGCTATGGCATTGGCTGCTGTGGCTATGGCTATGGCTATGACAATGGCTGCTATGGCAATGGCTATGGCTGCTATGTCTATGGCGGGTATAGCTATGCCTATGGCTGCTACGGCTATGGATATAACTGCTATGGCTATGGCATCGGCTAATGTGGCTATGGCTATGTCTATGGCTGCTATGGCTATGGCTATGGCTATGGCTGCTATGGATATAGCTATCGCTGCTATGTCTACGGCTATGGCTATGGTTGCTATGGCTGTGGCTATGGCTATGGCTGCTGTGGCTATGGCATTGGCTATGGCTCGTGCGGCTATTGCTATGGCTGCTATGGCTATGTCTATGGCTGCTATGGCAATGGCTGCCATAGCTATGGCTATGGCTGCTAATGCTTTGGCTACGGCTATGGCTCCTATGGATAAGGCTGTGCCTGCTATGGTTATGGCTATGGCTGCTATGGCTATGGCTACGGCTGCTATGGCTATGGCTGCGGCTGCTATGGCTATCGCTATGCGTGCTAATGCTATGGCTATGGCTGCTATGGATATGGCTATGGCTGCTATGGCTGGTATGGCTATGGCTATTGCTGCTATGGCTACGTCTGCTATGGCTATGGCTGCGGCTGCTATGGCTATCGCTGTGCGTGCTATTGCTATTTCTGTTATGGCTATGGCTGTGGCTATGGCTATGCCTGCGATGGCTACGGCTATGGCTGCTATGGCTATGGCTATGGCTGCTATGGCTATGGCTATGGCTGCTGTGGCTATGGCTATGGATGCTATGGCTATGACTATGGCTGCTAAGGCTATGGCTATGGCTATGGCTCCTATGGATATGGCTATGGCTGCTGTGGCTATAGCTATGGCTGCTATGGATATGGTTATGGCTATGGCGGCTACGGCTATGGCTATGGCTGCTATGGCTATGGCTATGTCTGCTATGGCTATGGCTATTGCTGCTATGGCTATGGCTATGGCTATGGCTGATATGGCTATGGCTATGGCTGCTATGGCTGTTGCTATGCGTCCTATGGCTATGGCTATGGCTGCTGTGGCTATGGCTATGTCTGCTATGTCTGCTATGACTATGGCTAAAGCTGCTATGGCTATGGCTATGTCTGCTATGGCTATGGCTATTTCTGCAATGACTATGGCTATGGCTATTGCTGATATGGCTATGGCTATGGCTGCTATGGCTATGGCTACTATAGCTATGGCTATTGCTGTTGCTGCTATGGCTATGGCTATGGCTATGGCTATGCCTGCGATGGGTACGGCTATGACTGCTATGGCTATGGCTATGGCTGCTATGGCTATGACTAAGGCTGCTATGGCTGCTGTGGCTATGGCTGTTATGGCTGTGGCTATGGCTACGGCTGCTGTGGCTATGCCATTGGCTATGGCTCGTATGGCTATGGCTATGGCTGCTATGGCTACGGCTGCTATGGCTGTGCCTATGGCAGCTATAGCAATGGCTGCTATAGCTATGGCTATGGCTGCTAGTGCTATGGCTATGGCTATGGCTCCAATGGATATGGCTATGGCTGCTATGGTTATGGCTACGGCTGCTATGGCTATGGCTATGGCTGCCATGGCTATGGCTAT
Source organism: Calliopsis andreniformis (assembly GCF_051401765.1). Classification (NCBI taxonomy): domain Eukaryota; kingdom Metazoa; phylum Arthropoda; class Insecta; order Hymenoptera; family Andrenidae; genus Calliopsis; species Calliopsis andreniformis. The sequence goes on from NW_027480671.1 coordinate 120,950, forward strand.
GAATGCTATGGCTATGTCTACGGCTGCTATGGCTATGGCTGCGGCTGCTATGGTTATCGCTAAGCGTGCTATTGCTATTTCTGCTATGGCTATGGCTATGGCTATGGCTATGGCTATGCCTGCGATGGCTACGGCTATGGCTGCTATGGCTATCGCTATGGCTGCTATGGCTATGGCTATGGCTGCTATGGCTATGGCTATGGATGCTATGGCTATGACTATGGCTGCTAAGGCTACGGCTATGGCTATGGCTCCTATGGATATGGCTATGGCTGCTGTGGCTATAGCTATGGCTGCTATGGATATGGCTATGGCTATGGCGGCTATGGCTATGGCTATGGCTGATATGGCTACGGCTATGGCTGCTATGGCTATGGCTGCGGCTATTATGGCTATGGCTATGCGTGCTATTGCTATGGCTATGGCTGCTATGGCTATGGCTATGGCTGCTTTTGGCTATGGCTATGGCTGCTTTCGCTATGGCTGCTATAGCTATGGCTATGGCTGATATGGCTAAGGCTATGACTGCTATGGCTATGGCTATTCCGATGACTGCTATGGCTATGGCTACGGCTGCTATAGTTATGGCTATGGATGCTATGGCAGTGGCCTTGGCAGCTATGGCTATGGCTATGGCTTCTAATGCTGTGGCTATAGCTATGGCTGCAATGGCTATGGCTATGGCTGCTATGGCTGCTCTGGCCTTAACAATTACTGCTGTGGCTATGGCTATGGCTATTGCTATTGCTGCTATGGCTATGCCTATGGCTATGTCTATTCCTGCGAATGGCTACGGCTATGGCTGCTATGGCTGTGGCTATGGATGCTATGGCAATGGCTATGGCTGCTTTGGCTGTGGCTGAAGCTGCTATGGCTATGGCTATGCCTGCTATGACTATGGCTATGGATGCTTTGGCTATGGCTATGGCGATGGCTGCTATGGCTATGGCTATGGCTGCTATGGCTGTGGCTATGGATGCTATGGAAATGGCTCTGGCTGCTTTGGCTATGGCTGAAGCTGCTATGGCTATAGGTATGCCTGCTATGACTATGGCTATGGATGCTTTGGCTATGGCTAAAGCTGCTATGGCTATGGCTATGTCTGCTATGGCTATGGCTATTGCTGCTATGGCTATGGCTATGGCTATGGCTGATATGGCTATGGCTATGGCTGCTATGGCTGTTGCTATGCGTCCTGTGGCTATGGTTATGGCTGCTGTGGCTATGGCTATGTCTGCTATGTCTGCTATGACTATGGCTAAAGCTGCTATGGCTATGGCTATGTCTGCTATGGCTATGGCTATTTCTGCAATGACTATGGCTATGGCTATTGCTGATATGGCTATGGCTATGGCTGCTATGGCTATGGCTACTATAGCTATGGCTATTGCTGTTGCTGCTATGGCTATGGCTATGGCTATGGCTATGCCTGCGATGGGTACGGCTATGGCTGCTATGGCTATGGCTATGGCTGCTATGGCTATGGCTATGGCTGCTATGGCTATGGCTACGGCTGCTATGGCTATGGCTGCGGCTGCTAAGGCTATCGCTATGCCTGCTAATGCTATGGCTATGGCTGCTATGGATATGGCTATGGCTGCTGTGGCTGGTATGGCTATGGCTATTGCTGCTATGGCTATGGCTATGGATGCTATGGCTATGACTATGGCTGCTAAGGCTATGGCTATGGCTATGGCTCCTATGGATATGGCTATGGCTGCTGTGGCTATAGCTATGGCTGCTATGGATATGGCTATGGCTATGGCGGCTATGGCTATAGCTATGGCTGCTATGGCTATGGCTATGGCTATTGCTGCTATGGCTACTCTTATGGCTATGGCTATGGCTGCTTTGGCTATGGCTACGGCTGCTATGTCTGCCGCTGTGCGTGCTATGGCTATGGCTATGGCTGCTATGGCTGCTATGGCTATTGCTATTGCTGCTATGGCTATGGCTATGGCTATGGCTATGCCTGCGATGGGTACGGCTATGGCTGCTATGGCTATGGCTATTGCTGCTATGGCTATGGCTATGGATGCTATGGCTATGCCTACGGCTGCTATGGCTATGGCTGCGGCTGCTATGGTTATCGCTATGCGTGCTATTGCTATGGATATGGCTGCTATGGCTATGACTATGGCTGCTATGGCTGCTATGGCAATGGCTATTGCTGCTACGGCTACTGCTATGGCTATGGCTATGGCTGCTATGGCTACGGCAATGGCTGATATGGCTATGTCTATGGCTGGTATAGCTATGCCTATGGCTGCTGCGGCTATGGCTATAACTGCTATGGCTATGGCATCGGCTAATGTGGCTATGGCTACGTCTATGGCTGCTATGGCTATGGCTATGGCTATAGCTGCTATGGCTATGGCTATGGGTACTTTGGCTATGGCTATGGCTGATATGGCTACGGCTATGGCTGCTATGGCTATGGCTATGGCTGGTATGGCTATGGCTACGGCTGCTATGGCTATGGCTGCGGCTATTATGGCTATGGCTATGCGTGCTATTGCTATGGCTATGGCTGCTATGGCTATGGCTATGGCTGCTTTTGGCTATGGCTATGGCTGCTTTGGCTATGGCTGCTATAGCTATGGCTATGGCTGATATGGCTATGGCTATAGCTGCTATGTCTATGGCTATGGATGCTTTGGCTATGGCTATGGCTGATATGGCTATGGCTATGGCTGCTATGGCAATGGCTACGGCTGCTATGGCTGTCGCTATGCGTGCTATGGCTATGGCTATGGCTGCTATGGCTATGGCTATGGATGCTATGGCTATGGCTACGGCTGCTGTGGCTATGTCTGCGGCTGCTATGGTTATCGCTATGCGTGCTATTGCTATGGCTATGGCTGCTATGGCTATGACTAAGGCTGCTATGGCTGCTGTGGCTATGGCTTTTGCTGCTATGGCTACTGCTATGGCTATGGCTATGGCTGCTATGGCTACGGCTATGGCTGCTATGGCTGTGGCTATGGCTGCTATGGCTATGGCTATGGCTGCTATGGCAATGGCTACGGCTGCTATGGCTGTCGCTATGCGTGCTATGGCTATGGCTATGGCTGCTAAGGCTATGGCTATGTCTGCTATGGCTGCTATGGCTATTGCTATTGCTGCTATGGCTATGGCTATGCCTGTGATGGGTACGGCTATGGCTGCTATAGCTATGGCTATGGCTGCTATGGCTATGGCTATGGATGCTATGGCTATGGCTACGGCTGCTATGGCTATGGCTGCGGCTGCTATGGTTATCGCTATGCGTGCTATTGCTATGGCTATGGCTGCTATGGCTATGGCTATGGCTGCTATAGCTATGGCTATGGATGATGTGGCTATGGTACCTATACATATGGATATGGCTGCTGCGGCTACGGCTATGGCTGATATGGCTATGTCTATGGCTGGTATAGCTATGCCTATGGCTGCTGCGGCTATGGCTATAACTGCTATGGCTATGGCATCGGCTAATGTGGCTATGGCTACGTCTATGGCTGCTATGGCTATGGCTATGTGTACTTTGGCTATGGCTATGGCTGATATGGCTACGGCTATGGCTGCTATGGCTATGGCTGCGGCTATTATGGCTATGGCTATGCGTGCTATTGCTATGGCTATGGCTGCTATGGCTATGGCTATGGCTGCTTTTGGCTATGGCTATGGCTGCTTTGGCTATGGCTGCTATAGCTATGGCTATGGCTGATATGGCTATGGCTATAGCTGCTATGTCTATGGCTATGGATGCTTTGGCTATGGCTATGGCTGATATGGCTATGGCTATGGCTGCTATGGCTGTCGCTATGCGTGCTATGGCGGTGACTATGGCTGCTATGGCTATGGCTATGGCTGCTATGTCTATGACTGGTATAGCTATGCCTATGGCTGCTACGGCTATGGCTATAATTGCTATGGCTATGGCATTGGCTGCTGTGGCTACGGCTATGGCTATGACAATGGCTGCTATGGCTATGGCTATGGCTGCTATGTCTATGGCGGGTATAGCTATGCCTATGGCTGCTACGGCTATGGCTATAATTGCTATGGCTATGGCATTGGCTGCTGTGGCTATGGCTATGGCTATGACAATGGCTGCTATGGCAATGGCTATGGCTGCTATGTCTATGGCGGGTATAGCTATGCCTATGGCTGCTACGGCTATGGCTATAACTGCTATGGCTATGGCATCGGCTAATGTGGCTATGGCTATGTCTATGGCTGCTATGGCTATGGCTATGGCTATGGCTGCTATGGATATAGCTATCGCTGCTATGTCTACGGCTATTGCTTTGGCTGCTATGGCTATGTCTATGGCTGCTATGGCAATGGCTGCTATAGCTATGGCTATGGCTGCTAATGCTTTGGCTACGGCTATGGCTCCTATGGATAAGGCTGCGCCTGCTATGGTTATGGCTATGGCTGCTATGGCTATGGCTACGGCTGCTATGGCTATGGCTGCGGCTGCTATGGCTATCGCTATGCGTGCTAATGCTATGGCTATGGCTGCTATGGATATGGCTGTGGCCGCTATGGCTGGTATGGCTATGGCTATTGCTGCTATGGCTACGTCTGCTATGGCTATGGCTGCGGCTGCTATGGCTATCGCTGTGCGTGCTATTGCTATTTCTGCTATGGCTATGGCTATGGCTATGGCTATGCCTGCGATGGCTACGGCTATGGCTGCTATGGCTATGGCTATGGCTGCTATGGCTATGGCTATGGCTGCTATGGCTATGGCTATGGATGCTATGGCTATGACTATGGCTGCTAAGGCTATGGCAATGGCTATGGCTCCTATGGATATGGCTATGGCTGCTGTGGCTATAGCTATGGCTGCTATGGATATGGCTATGGCTATGGCGGCTATGGCTATGGCTATGGCTGCTATGCCTATGGCTATGGCTATTGCTGCTATGGCTACTGTTATGGCTATGGCTAGGGCTGCTATGGCTATGGCTACGGCTGCTAGGGCTGCTATGGCGATGACTATTGCTGCTATGGCTGTGGCTATTGCTATGACTATGTCTGCTATGGCTATGGCTATGACTGCTATGTCTATGACTGGTATAGCTATGCCTATGGCTGCTACGGCTATGGCTATAACTGCTATGGCTATGGCATTGGCTGCTGCGGCTATGGCTATAACTGCTATGGCTATGGCATTGGCTACTGTGGCTATGGCTATGTCTATGGCTGCTATGGCTATGGCTATGGCTTTGGCTGCTATGGATATAGCTATGGCTGATGTGGCTATGGCTATTTCTGCAATGGCTATGGCTATGGCTATGGCAGATATGGCTATGGCTATGGCTGCTATGGCTATGGCAGATATGGCTATGGCTATGGCTGCTATGGCTATGGCTTCTATGGCTGCTATGCCTATGGCTATTGCTGCTATGGCTACTGCTATGGCTATGGCTATGTCTATGGCTGCTATGGATATAGCTATGGCTGCTATGGATATAGCTATGGCTGTTATGGCTATGGCTATTGCTGCTATGGCTGCTGTGGCTATGACTGTTGCTGCTACGGCTATGACTATGGCTATGGCTATTGCTGCTATGGCTGTGGCTATGGCTACTGTGGCTATGGCTATGGCTATGGCTGCGATGGCTATGTCTATGGTTGCTGTTGCTAATGCGTCTACCTGCTATGGCTATGGCTACGGCTGCTATGGCTGTCGCTATGCGTGCTATGGCTATGGCTATGGCTATTGCTATGGCTATGGCTATGGCTGCTATGGCTACGGCTATGGCTGCTATGGCTATGGCTATGGATGCTATGGCAATGGCTATGGCTGCTTTGGCTATGGCTAAAGCTGCTATGGCTATGGCTATGGCTGCTATGACTATGGCTATGCATGCTTTGGCTTTGGCTAAAGCTGCTATGGCTGTGGCTATGTCTGCTATGGCTATGGCCATTGCTGCTATGGCTATAGCTATGGCTATGGCTATGGCTGATATGGCTATGGCTATGGCTGCTATGGCTACGGCTGCTATGGCTATGCATATGGCAGCTATGGCAGTGGCTGCTATAGCTATGGCTATGGCTGCTAATGCTATGGATATGGCTATGGCTCCAATGGATATGGCTATGGTTGCTATGGTTATGGCTACGGCTGCTATGGCTATGGCTATGGCTACTATGGCTACGGCTATGGCTGCTATGGCTATGGCTATGGCTCCTATGGCTACGTCTATGGCTGCTATGGCTATGGCTATGGCTATGGCTGCTATGGATATAGCTATGGCTGCTATGTCTATGGCTGTGGCTATGGCTGCTATGGCTGTGGCTATGGCTATGGCTGCTATAGCTATGGCTATGGCTGCTAATGCTATGGATATGGCTATGGCTCCAATGGATATGGCTATGGCTGCTATGGTTATGGCTACGGCTGCTATGGCTATGGCTATGGCTGCTATGGCTACGGCTATGGCTGCTATGGCTATGGCTATGGCTGCTTCGGCTATGGCTGCTATAGCTATGGCTATGGCTGCTATGGCTGCTCTGGCTATGACTATTGCTGCTATGGCTATGGCTATGGCTATGGCAATTGCTGCTATGGCTGTGGCTATGGCTATGACAATGGCTGTTATGGCTATGGCAATGGCTGCTATATCTATGTTATAGGTATGCCTATGGCTGCTACGGCTATGGCTATAACTGATATGGCTATGGCATTGGCTACTGTGGCTATGGCTATGTCTATGGCTGCTATGGCTATGGCTATGGCTTTGGCTGCTATGGATATAGCTATGGCTGATGTGGCTATGGCTATTTCTGCAATGGCTATGGCTATGGCTATTGCTGATATGGCTATGGCTATGGCTGCAATGGCTATGGCTACTATAGCTATGGCTATGGCTGCTATTGCTATGACTATGGCTGCTTTGGCTATGGCTATGTCTGCTATGGCTGTGCCTATGGCTATTGCTGCTATGGCTACTGCTATGGCTATTGCTATGGCTGCTATGGCTATGGCTATGGCTGCTATGGCTGCTCTGGCTCTGACTATTGCTGCTATGGCTATGGCTATGGCTATGGCAATTGCTGCTATGGCTGTGGCTATTGCTATGACTATGGCTGCTATGGCTATGGCTATGACTGCTATGTCTATGACTGGTATAGCTATGCCTATGGCTGCTACGGCTATGGCTATAACTGCTATGGCTATGGCATTGGCTGCTGCGGCTATGGCTATAACTGCTATGGCTATGGCATCGGCTAATGTGGCTATGGCTATGTCTTTGGCTGCTATGGCTATTGCTATTGCTGCTATGGCTATTGCTATGTGTATGGCAATGGCTGCGATGGCTACGGCTATGGCTGCTATGGCTATGGCTATGGCTGCTATAGCTATGGCTATGTCTGCTTTGGCTATGGCGGCTATAGCTATGGCTACGGCTGATATGGCTATGGTACCTATGCATATGGATATGGCTGCTATGGCCATGGCAATGGCTGCTATGGCCATGGCTATGGCTGCTATGGCTATGGTTACGGCTGCTATGGATATGGCTATGACTCCATTAGATATGCCTATAGCTGCTATAGCTACGGCTATGGCTAATATGCCTTTGGCTATAGCTGTTATGGCTATGGCTATGGCTGCTATGGCTATGGCTATGGCTGCTATGGCTGCTATGCCTATGGCTATTGCTGCTATGGCTACTGCTATGGCTATTGCTATGGCTGCTATGGCTATGGCTATGGCTGCTATGGCTGCTCTGGCTATGACTATTGCTGCTATGGCTATGGCTATGGCTATGGCAATTGCTGCTATGGCTGTGGCTATGGCTATGACAATGGCTGCTATGGCTATGGCAATGGCTGGTATATCTATGTTATAGGTATGCCTATGGCTGCTACGGCTATGGCTATAACTGCTATGAATATGGCATTGGCTACTGTGGCTATGGCTATGTCTATGTCTGCTATGGCTATGGCTATGGCTTTGGCTGCTATGGATATAGCTATGGCTGATGTGGCTATGGCTATTTCTGCAATGGCTATGGCTATGGCTATGGCTGATATGGCTATGGCTATGGCTGCTATGGCTATGGCTACTATAGCTATGGCTATGGCTGCTATTGCTATGACTATGGCTGCTTTGGCTATGGCTATGTCTGCTATGGCTGTGCCTATGGCTATTGCTGCTATGGCTACTGCTATGGCTATTGCTATGGCTGCTATGGCTATGGCTATGGCTGCTATGGCTGCTCTGGCTATGACTATTGCTGCTATGGCTATGGCTATGGCTATGGCAATTGCTGCTATTGCTGTGGCTATGGCTATGACAATGGCTGCTATGGCTATGACAATGGCTGCTATATCTATGTTATAGGTATGCCTATGGCTGCTACGGCTATGGCTATAACTGCTATGGCTATGGCATTGGCTACTGTGGCTATGGCTATGTCTATGGCTGCTATGGCTATGGCTATGGCTTTGGCTGCTATGGCTATGGCTATGGCTGCTATGTCTATGGCTGGTATAGCTATGCCTATGGCTGCTGCGGCTATGGCTATAACTGCTATGGCTATGGCATCGGCTAATCTGGCTATGGCTATGTCTATGGCTGCTATGGCTATTGCTATTGCTGCTATGGCTATGGCTATGGTTATGGCAATGGCTGCGACGGCTACGGCTATGGCTGCTATGGCTATGGCTATGGCTGCCATAGCTATGGCTATGGCTGCTTTGGCTATGGCTGCTATAGCTATGGCTATGGCTGATGTGGCTATGGTACATATACATATGGATATGGCTGCTGCGGCTATGGCTATGGCTGCAATGGCTATGGCTATGGCTATGGCTGATATGGCTATGGCTATGGCTGCTATGGCTATGGCTGTTGCTATGGCTGTTACGGCTGTGGCTATGGCTACGGCTGCTGTGGCTACGCCATTGGCTATGGCTCGTATGGCTATGGCTGTGGCGGCTATGGCTACGGCTGCTATGGCTATGGCTATGGCTGCTATGGCTATGGCTATGGCTGCTATGGCTATGGCTATGGCTACTATGGCTACGGCTATGGCTGCTATGGCTATGGCTATGGCTGCTATGGTTATGGCTACGGCTGCTTTGGCTGTGGCTATGGCTGCTATGGCTGTGGCTATGGCTATGGCTGCTGTGGCTATGGCTATGTCTGCTTTGGCTATGGCGGCTATAGCTATGGCTACGGCTGATATGGCTATGGTACCTATGCATATGGATATGGCTGCTATGGCCATGGCAATGGCTGCTATGGCCATGGCTATGGCTGCTATGGCTATGGTTACGGCTGCTATGGATATGGCTATGACTCCTTTAGATATGCCTATAGCTGCTATAGCTACGGCTATGGCTAATATGCCTTTGGCTATAGCTGTTATGGCTATGGCTATGGCTGCTATGGCTATGGCTATGGCTGCTATGGCTGCTATGCATATGGCTATTGCTGCTATGGCTACTGCTATGGCTATTGCTATGGCAGCTATGGCTATGGCTATGGCTGCTATGGCTGCTCTGGCTATGACTATTGCTGCTATGGCTATGGCTATGGCTATGGCAATTGCTGCTATGGCTGTGGCTATGGCTATGACAATGGCTGTTATGGCTATGGCAATGGCTGCTATATCTATGTTATAGGTATGCCTATGGCTGCTACGGCTATGGCTATAACTGATATGGCTATGGCATTGGCTACTGTGGCTATGGCTATGTCTATGGCTGCTATGGCTATGGCTATGGCTTTGGCTGCTATGGATATAGCTATGGCTGATGTGGCTATGGCTATTTCTGCAATGGCTATGGCTATGGCTATTGCTGATATGGCTATGGCTATGGCTGCAATGGCTATGGCTACTATAGCTATGGCTATGGCTGCTATTGCTATGACTATGGCTGCTTTGGCTATGGCTATGTCTGCTATGGCTGTGCCTATGGCTATTGCTGCTATGGCTACTGCTATGGCTATTGCTATGGCTGCTATGGCTATGGCTATGGCTGCTACGGCTGCTCTGGCTATGACTATTGCTGCTATGGCTATGGCTATGGCTATGGCAATTGCTGCTATGGCTGTGGCTATTGCTATGACTATGGCTGCTATGGCTATGGCTATGACTGCTATGTCTATGACTGGTATAGCTATGCCTATGGCTGCTACGGCTATGGCTATAACTGCTATGGCTATGGCATTGGCTGCTGCGGCTATGGCTATAACTGCTATGGCTATGGCATCGGCTAATGTGGCTATGGCTATGTCTTTGGCTGCTATGGCTATTGCTATTGCTGCTATGGCTATTGCTATGTGTATGGCAATGGCTGCGATGGCTACGGCTATGGCTGCTATGGCTATGGCTATGGCTGCTATAGCTATGGCTATGTCTGGTTTGGCTATGGCGGCTATAGCTATGGCTACGGCTGATATGGCTATGGTACCTATGCATATGGATATGGCTGCTATGGCCATGGCAATGGCTGCTATGGCCATGGCTATGGCTGCTATGGCTATGGTTACGGCTGCTATGGATATGGCTATGACTCCATTAGATATGCCTATAGCTGCTATAGCTACGGCTATGGCTAATATGCCTTTGGCTATAGCTGTTATGGCTATGGCTATGGCTGCTATGGCTATGGCTATGGCTGCTATGGCTGCTATGCCTATGGCTATTGCTGCTATGGCTACTGCTATGGCTATTGCTATGGCTGCTATGGCTATGGCTATGGCTGCTATGGCTGCTCTGGCTATGACTATTGCTGCTATGGCTATGGCTATGGCTATGGCAATTGCTGCTATGGCTGTGGCTATGGCTATGACAATGGCTGTTATGGCTATGGCAATGGCTGCTATATCTATGTTATAGGTATGCCTATGGCTGCTACGGCTATGGCTATAACTGATATGGCTATGGCATTGGCTACTGTGGCTATGGCTATGTCTATGGCTGCTATGGCTATGGCTATGGCTTTGGCTGCTATGGATATAGCTATGGCTGATGTGGCTATGGCTATTTCTGCAATGGCTATGGCTATGGCTATGGCTGATATGGCTATGGCTATGGCTGCTATGGCTATGGCAACTATAGCTATGGCTATGGCTGCTATTGCTATGACTATGGCTGCTTTGGCTATGGCTATGTCTGCTATGGCTGTGCCTATGGCTATTGCTGCTATGGCTACTGCTATGGCTATTGCTATGGCTGCTATGGCTATGGCTATGGCTGCTATGGCTGCTCTGGCTATGACTATTGCTGCTATGGCTATGGCTATGGCTATGGCAATTGCTGCTATTGCTGTGGCTATGGCTATGACAATGGCTGCTATGGCTATGGCAATGGCTGCTATATCTATGTTATAGGTATGCCTATGGCTGCTACGGCTATGGCTATAACTGCTATGGCTATGGCATTGGCTACTGTGGCTATGGCTATGTCTATGGCTGCTATGGCTATGGCTATGGCTTTGGCTGCTATGGATATAGCTATGGCTGATGTGGCTATGGCTATTTCTGCAATGGCTATGGCTATGGCTATGGCTGATATGGCTATGGCTATGGCTGCTATGGCTATGGCTACTATAGCTATGGCTATGGCTGCTATTGCCATGACTATGGCTGCTTTGGCTATGGCTATGTCTGCTATGGCTGTGGCTATGGCTATGGCTGCTATGGCTATGGCTATGGCTGGTATGGCTGTATGCCTATTGCTATTGCTGCTATGGCTATGGCTATGGCTATGACTATGGCTGCGATGGCTACGGCTATGGCTGCTATGGCTGATGTGGCTATGGCTATTTCTGCAATGGCTATGGCTATGGCTATGGCTGCTATGGCTATGGCTATGGCTGCTATGTCTATGGCTGGTATAGCTATGCCTATGGCTGCTGCGGCTATGGCTATAACTGCTATGGCTATGGCATCGGCTAATCTGGCTATGGCTATTGCTATTGCTGCTATGGCTATGGCTATGGCTATGACTATGGCTGCGATGGCTACGGCTATGGGTGCTATGACTATGGCTATTGCTGCTATGGCTACTGCTATGGCTATGGCTATGTCTATGGCTGCTATGGATATAGCTATGGCTGCTATGGATATAGCTATGGCTGTTATGGCTATGGCTATTGCTGCTATGGCTGCTGTGGCTATGACTGTTGCTGCTACGGCTATGACTATGGCTATGGCTATTGCTGCTATGGCTGTGGCTATGGCTACTGTGGCTATGGCTATGGCTATGGCTGCGATGGCTATGTCTATGGTTGCTGTTGCTAATGCGTCTACCTGCTATGGCTATGGCTACGGCTGCTATGGCTGTCGCTATGCGTGCTATGGCTATGGCTATGGCTATTGCTATGGCTATGGCTATGGCTGCTATGGCTACGGCTATGGCTGCTATGGCTATGGCTATGCCTGCTATGGTTATGGCTACGGCTGCTGTGGCCATGGCTGCGGCTGCTATGGCTATCGCTATTCGTGCTATTGCTATGGCTATGGCTGCTATGGCTATGGCTATGGCTTCTATGGCTGCTATGCCTATGGCTATTGCTGCTATGGCTACTGCTATGGCTATGGCTATGTCTATGGCTGCTATGGATATAGCTATGGCTGCTATGGATATAGCTATGGCTGTTATGGCTATGGCTATTGCTGCTATGGCTGCTGTGGCTATGACTGTTGCTGCTACGGCTATGACTATGGCTATGGCTATTGCTGCTATGGCTGTGGCTATGGCTACTGTGGCTATGGCTATGGCTATGGCTGCGATGGCTATGTCTATGGTTGCTGTTGCTAATGCGTCTACCTGCTATGGCTATGGCTACGGCTGCTATGGCTGTCGCTATGCGTGCTATGGCTATGGCTATGGCTATTGCTATGGCTATGGCTATGGCTGCTATGGCTACGGCTATGGCTGCTATGGCTATGGCTATGGATGCTATGGCAATGGCTATGGCTGCTTTGGCTATGGCTAAAGCTGCTATGGCTATGGCTATGGCTGCTATGACTATGGCTATGCATGCTTTGGCTGTGGCTAAAGCTGCTATGGCTGTGGCTATGTCTGCTATGGCTATGGCCATTGCTGCTATGGCTATGGCTATGGCTATGGCTATGGCTGATATGGCTATGGCTATGGCTGCTATGGCTACGGCTGCTATGGCTATGCATATGGCAGCTATGGCAGTGGCTGCTATAGCTATGGCTATGGCTGCTAATGCTATGGATATGGCTATGGCTCCAATGGATATGGCAATGGCTGCTATGGTTATGGCTACGGCTGCTATGGCTATGGCTATGGCTACTATGGCTACGGCTATGGCTGCTATGGCTATGGCTATGGCTGCTATGTCTATGGCTGGTATAGCTATGCCTATGGCTGCTGCGGCTATGGCTTTAACTGCTATGGCTATGGCATCGGCTAATCTGGCTATGGGTATGTCTATGGCTGCTATGGCTATTGCTATTGCTGCTATGGCTATGGCTATGGGTATGGCAATGGCTGCGACGGCTACGGCTATGGCTGCTATGGCTATGGCTATGGCTGCCATAGCTGTGGCTATGGCTGCTTTGGCTATGGCTGCTATAGCTATGGCTATGGCTGATGTGGCTATGGTACCTATACATATGGATATGGCTGCTGCGGCTATGGCTATGTCTGCAATGGCTATGGCTATGGCTATGGCTGATATGGCTATGGCTATGGCTGCTATGGCTATGGCTGTTGCTATGGCTGTTGCGGCTGTGGCTATGGCTACGGCCGCTGTGGCTACGCCATTGGCTATGGCTCGTATGGCTATGGCTGTGGCTGCTATGTCTACGGCTGCTATGGCTATGGCTATGGCTGCTATGGCTATGGCTATGGCTGCTATGGCTATGGCTATGGCTGCTTTGGCTATGGCTGCTATAGCTATGGCTATGGCTGATATATCTATGGCTATAGCAGCTATGGCTATGGCTATGGGTACTTTGGCTATGGCTATGGCTGATATGGCTATGGCTATGGCTGCTATGGCTATGGCTATGCCTGCGATGGCTACGGCTATGGCTGCTATGGCTATGGCTATGGCTCCTATGGCTACGTCTATGGCTGCTATGGCTATGGCTATGGCTATGGCTGCTATGGATATAGCTATGGCTGCTATGTCTATGGCTGTGGCTATGGCTGCTATGGCTGTGGCTATGGCTATGGCTGCTGTGGCTATGGCTATGGCTGCTTTGGCTATGGCTGCTATAGCTTTGGCTATGGCTGATATGGCTATGGTACCTATACATATGGATATGGCTGCTGCGGCTATGGCTATGGCTGCAATGGCTATGGCTGTGGCTATGTCTGCTATGGCTATGGCCATTGCTGCTATGGCCATGGCTATGGCTATGGCTGATATGGCTATGGCTATGGCAGCTATGGCAGTGGCTGCTATAGCTATGGCTATGGCTGCTAATGCTATGGATATGGCTATGGCTCCAATGGATATGGCTATGGCTGCTATGGTTATGGCTACGGCTGCTATGGCTATGGCTATGGCTGCTATGGCAACGGCTATGGCTGCTATGGCTATGGCTATGGCTGCTTCGGCTATGGCTGCTATAGCTATGGCTATGGCTGATATGGCTATGGCTACGACTGCTATGGCTATGGCTATGCCGATGAATGCTATGGCTATGGCTATGGCTGCTATGGTTGTGGCTATGGCTGCTATGGCTATGGCTACGGCTGCTAGGGCTGCTATGGCTATGGCTACGGCTGCTAGGGCTGCTATGGCGATGACTATTGCTGCTATGGCTGTGGCTATTGCTACGGCTATGGCTATAACTGCTATGGCTATGGCATTGGCTGCTGCGGCTATGTCTATAACTGCTATGGCTATGGCATCGGCTAATGTGGCTATGGCTATGTCTTTGGCTGCTATGGCTATTGCTATTGCTGCTATGGCTATGGCTATGTGTATGGCAATGGCTGCGATGGCTACGGCTATGGCTGCTATGGATATGGCTATGGCTGCTATAGCTATGGCTATGTCTGCTTTGGCTATGGCGGCTATAGCTATGGCTACGGCTGATATGGCTATGGTACCTATGCATATGGATATGGCTGCTATGGCCATGGCAATGGCTGCTATGGCCATGGCTATGGCTGCTATGGCTATGGTTACGGCTGCTATGGATATGGCTATGACTCCTTTAGATATGCCTATAGCTGCTATAGCTACGGCTATGGCTAATATGCCTTTGGCTATAGCTGTTATGGCTATGGCTATGGCTGCTATGGCTATGGCTATGGCTGCTATGGCTGCTATGCCTATGGCTATTGCTGCTATGGCTACTGCTATGGCTATTGCTATGGCAGCTATGGCTATGGCTATGGCTGCTATGGCTGCTCTGGCTATGACTATTGCTGCTATGGCTATGGCTATGGCTATGGCAATTGCTGCTATGGCTGTGGCTATGGCTATGACAATGGCTGCTATGGCTATGGCAATGGCTGCTATATCTATGTTATAGGTATGCCTATGGCTGCTACGGCTATGGCTATAACTGCTATGGCTATGGCATTGGCTACTGTGGCTATGGCTATGTCTATGGCTGCTATGGCTATGGCTATGGCTTTGGCTGCTATGGATATAGCTATGGCTGATGTGGCTATGGCTATTTCTGCAATGGCTATGGCTATGGCTATGGCTGCTATGGCTATGGCTACTATAGCTATGGCTATGGCTGCTATTGCTATGACTATGGCTGCTTTGGCTATGGCTATGGCTATGGCTATGGCTATGGCTGCGATGGCTACGGCTATGGCTGCTATGGCTATGTCTATGGCTGCTATGGCTACTGCTATGGCTATTGCTATGGCAGCTATGGCTACGGCTATGGCTGCTATGGCTATGGCTATGGCTGCTATGGCTATGGCTATGCCTGCTATGGTTATGGCTACGGCTGCTGTGGCTATGGCTGCGGCTGCTATGGCTATCGCTATTCGTGCTATTGCTATGGCTATGGCTGCTATGGCTATGGCTATGGCTTCTATGGCTGCTATGCCTATGGCTATTGCTGCTATGGCTACTGCTATGGCTATGGCTATGTCTATGGCTGCTATGGATATAGCTATGGCTGCTATGGATATAGCTATGGCTGTTATGGCTCTGGCTATTGCTGCTATGGCTGCTGTGGCTATGACTGTTGCTGCTACGGCTATGACTATGGCTATGGCTGTTGCTGCTATGCCTGTGGCTATGGCTACTGTGGCTATGGCTATGGATATGGCTGCGATGGCTATGTCTATGGTTGCTGTTGCTAATGCGTCTATCTGCTATGGCTATGGCTACTATAGCTATGGCTATGGCTGCTATTGCTATGACTATGGCTGCTTTGGCTATGGCTATGTCTGCTATGGCTGTGGCTATGGCTATGGCTGCTATGGCTATGGCTATGGCTGGTATGGCTGTATGGCTATTGCTATTGCTGCTATGGCTATGGCTATGGCTATGACTATGGCTGCGAAGGCTACGGCTATGGCTGCTATGGCTATGGCTATGGCTGCTATGGCTATGGCTATGCCTGCTATGGTTATGACTACGGCTGCTATGGCTATGGCTGCGGCTGCTATGGCTATCGCTATTCGTGCTATTGCTATGGCTATGGCTGCTATGGCTATGGCTATGGCTATGGCTATGGCTATGGCTGCGATGGCTACGGCTATGGCTGCTATGGCTATGTCTATGGCTGCTATGGCTATGGCTATGCCTGCTATGGTTATGGCTACGGCTGCTATGGCTATGGCTGCGGCTGCTATGGCTATCGCTATTCGTGCTATTGCTATGGCTATGGCTGCTATGGCTATGGCTATGGCTTCTATGGCTGCTATGCCTATGGCTATTGCTGCTATGGCTACTGCTATGGCTATGGCTATGTCTATGGCTGCTATGGATATAGCTATGGCTGCTATGGATATAGCTGTGGCTGTTATGGCTATGGCTATTGCTGCTATGGCTGCTGTGGCTATGACTGTTGCTGCTACGGCTATGACTATGGCTATGGCTATTGCTGCTATGGCTGTGGCTATGGCTGCTGTGGCTATGGCTATGGCTATGGCTGCGATGGCTATGTCTATGGATGCTGTTGCTAATGCGTCTATCTGCTATGGCTATGGCTACGGCTGCTATGGCTGTCGCTATGCGTGCTATGGCTATGGCTATGGCTATTGCTATGGCTATGGCTATGGCTGCTTTGGCTCCGGCTATGGCTGCTATGGCTATGGCTATGGATGCTATGGCAATGGCTATGGCTGCTTTGGCTATGGCTAAAGCTGCTATGGCTATGGCTATGGCTGCTATGACTATGGCTATGGATGCTTTGGCTTTGGCTAAAGCTGCTATGGCTGTGGCTATGTCTGCTATGGCTATGGCCATTGCTGCTATGGCTATGGCTATGGCTATGGCTGATATGGCTATGGCTATGGCTGCTATGGCTACGGCTGCTATGGCTATGCATATGGCAGCTATGGCAGTGGCTGCTATAGCTATGGCTATGGCTGCTAATGCTATGGATATGGCTATGGCTCCAATGGATATGGCTATGGCTGCTATGGTTATGGCTACGGCTGCTATGGCTATGGCTATGGCTACTATGGCTACGGCTATGGCTGCTTTGGCTATGGCTATGGCTGCTATGTCTATGGCTGGTATAGCTATGCCTATGGCTGCTGCGGCTATGGCTATAGCTGCTATGGCTATGGCATCGGCTAATCTGGCTATGGCTATGTCTATGGCTGCTATGGCTATTGCTATTGCTGCTATGGCTATGGCTATGGGTACGGCAATGGCTGCGACGGCTACGGCTATGGCTGCTATGGCTATGGCTATGGCTGCCATAGCTGTGGCTATGGCTGCTTTGGCTATGGCTGCTATAGCTATGGCTATGGCTGATGTGGCTATGGTACCTATACATATGGATATGGCTGCTGCGGCTATGGCTATGGCTGCAATGGCTATGGCTATGGCTATGGCTGATATGGCTATGGCTATGGCTGCTATGGCTATGGCTGTTGCTATGGCTGTTACGGCTGTGGCTATGGCTACGGCTGCTGTGGCTACGCCATTGGCTATGGCTCGTATGGCTATGGCTGTGGCTGCTATGGCTACGGCTGCTATGGCTATGGCTATGGCTGCTATGGCTATGGCTATGGCTGCTATGGCTATGGCTATGGCTGCTATGGCTATGGCTATGGCTGCTATGGCTATGGCTATGGCTGCTTTGGCTATGGCTGCTATAGCTATGGCTATGGCTGATATGGCTATGGCTATAGCAGCTATGGCTATGGCTATGGGTACTTTGGCTATGGCTATGGCTGATATGGCTATGGCTATGGCTGCTATGGCTATGGCTATGGCTGCTATGGCTATGGCTGCGGCTGCAATGGTTATCGCTACGCGTGCTATTGCTATGGCTATGGCTGCTAGGTCTATGGCTGGTATAGGTATGCCTATGGCTGCTGCGGCTATGGCTATAACTGCTATGGCTATGGCATCGACTAATGTGGCTATGGCTACGTCTATGGCTGCTATGGCTATGGCTATGGCTGGTATGGCTGTGGCTACGGCTGCTATGGCTATGACTGCGGCTATTATGGCTATGGCTATGCGTGCTATTGCTATGGCTATGGCTGCTATGGCTATGGCTATGGCTGCTTTTGGCTATGGCTATGGCTGCTTTGGCTATGGCTGCTATAGCTATGGCTATGGCTGATATGGCTATGGCTATAGCTGCTATGTCTATGGCTATGGATGCTTTGGCTATGGCTATGGCTGATATGGCTATGGCTATGGCTGCTATGGCAATGGCTACGGCTGCTATGGCTGTCGCTATGCGTGCTATGGCTATGGCTATGGCTGCTAAGGCTATGGCTATGTCTGCTATGGCTGCTATGGCTATTGTTGTTGCTGCTATGGCTATGGCTATGGCTATGGCTATGCCTGCGATGGGTACGGCTATGGCTGCTATGGCTATGGCTATGGCTGCTATGGCTATGTCTGCTATGGCTGCTATGGCTATTGCTATTGCTGCTATGGCTATGGCTATGGCTATGGCTATGCCTGCGGTGGGTACGGCTATGGCTGCTATGGCTATGGCTATGGCTGCTATGGCAATGGCTACGGCTGCTATGGCTGTCGCTATGCGTGCTATGGCTATGGCTATGGCTGCTAAGGCTATGGCTATGTCTGCTATGGCTGCATTGGCTATTGATATTGCTGCTATGGCTATGGCTATGACTATGGCTATGCCTGCGATGGGTACGGCTATGGCTGCTATGGCTATTGCTATTGCTGCTATGGCTATGTCTATGGCTATGGCTATGCCTGCGATGGGTACGGCTATGGCTGCTATGGCTATGGCTACGGCTGCTATAGTTATGGCTATGGATGCTTTGGCAATGGCCTTGGCTGCTATGGCTATGGCTATGGCTGCTAATGCTATGGCTATGGCTATGGCTGCAATGGCTATGGCTATGGCTGCTATGGCTGCTCTGGCTATGACTATTACTGCTATGGCTATGGCTATGGCTATTGCTATTGCTGCTATGGCTATGCCTATGGCTATGGCTATTCCTGCGATGGCTACGGCTATGGCTGCTATGGCTGTGGCTATGGATGCTATGGCAATGGCTATAGCTGCTTTGGCTATGGCTGAATCTGCTATGGCTATGGCAATGCCTGCTATGACTATGGCTATGGATGCTTTGGCTATGGCTATGGCGATGGCTGCTATGGCTATGGCTATGGCTGCTATGGCTGTGGCTATGGATGCTATGGAAATGGCTCTGGCTGCTTTGGCTATGGCTGAAGCTGCTATGGCTATGGCTATGCCTGCTATGACTATGGCTATGGATGCTTTGGCTATGGCTAAAGCTGCTATGGCTATGGCTATGGCTGCTATGGCTATGGCTATGGCTGCTACGTCTATGCCTGGTATAGCTATTCCTATGGCTGCTACGGCTATGGCTATAACTGCTATGGCTATGGCTGGTATAGCTATGCCTATGGCTGCTGCGGCTATGGCTATAACTGCTATGGCTATGGCATCGACTAATGTGGCTATGGCTACGTCTATGGCTGCTATGGCTATGGCTATGGCTATAGCTGCAATGGCTATGGCTATGGGTACTTTGGCTATGGCTATGGCTGATATGGCTACGGCTATGGCTGCTATGGCTATGGCTATGGCTGGTATGGCTGTGGCTACGGCTGCTATGGCTATGACTGCGGCTATTATGGCTATGGCTATGCGTGCTATTGCTATGGCTATGGCTGCTATGGCTATGGCTATGGCTGCTTTTGGCTATGGCTATGGCTGCTTTGGCTATGGCTGCTATAGCTATGGCTATGGCTGATATGGCTATGGCTATAGCTGCTATGTCTATGGCTATGGATGCTTTGGCTATGGCTATGGCTGATATGGCTATGGCTATGGCTGCTATGGCAATGGCTACGGCTGCTATGGCTGTCGCTATGCGTGCTATGGCTATGGCTATGGCTGCTAAGGCTATGGCTATGTCTGCTATGGCTGCTATGGCTATTGTTGTTGCTGCTATGGCTATGGCTATGGCTATGGCTATGCCTGCGATGGGTACGGCTATGGCTGCTATGGCTATGGCTATTGCTGCTATGGCTTTGTCTGCTATGGCTGCTATGGCTATTGCTATTGCTGCTATGGCTATGGCTATGGCTATGGCTATGCCTGCGGTGGGTACGGCTATGGCTGCTATGGCTACGGCTATGGCTGCTATGGCAATGGCTACGGCTGCTATGGCTGTCGCTATGCGTGCTATGGCTATGGCTATGGCTGCTAAGGCTATGGCTATGTCTGCTATGGCTGCTATGGCTATTGCTATTGCTGCTATGGCTATGGCTATGACTATGGCTATGCCTGCGATGGGTACGGCTATGGCTGCTATGGCTATTGCTATTGCTGTTATGGCTATGGCTATGGCTATGGCTATGCCTGCGATGGGTACGGCTATGGCTGCTATGGCTATGGCTACGGCTGCTATAGTTATGGCTATGGATGCTATGGCAATGGCCTTGGCTGCTATGGCTATGGCTATGGCTGCTAATGCTATGGCTATGGCTATGGCAGATATGGCTATGGCTATGGCTGCTATGGCTGTTGCTATGCATCCTATGGCTATGGCTATGGCTGCTGTAGCTATGGCTATGTCTGCTATGTCTGCTATGACTATGGCTAAAGCTGCTATGGCTATGGCTATGTCTGCTATGGCTATGGCTATTTCTGCAATGACTATGGCTATGGCTATTGCTGATATGGCTATGGCTATGGCTGCTATGGCTATGGCTACTATAGCTATGGCTATTGCTGTTGCTGCTATGGCTATGGCTATGGCTATGGCTATGCCTGCGATGGGTACGGCTATGGCTGCTATGGCTATGGCTATGGCTGCTATGGCTATGGCTATGCCTGCTATGGCTATGGCTGCGGCTGCTGTGGCTATGGCTGCGGCTGCTATGGTTATCGCTATGCGTGCTATTGCTATGGCTATGGCTGCTATGGCTATGACTAAGGCTGCTATGGCTGCTGTGGCTATGGTTATTGCTGCTATGGCTACTGCTATGGCTATG
The DNA here is from genome assembly GCF_051401765.1 of Calliopsis andreniformis. NCBI lineage: Eukaryota > Metazoa > Arthropoda > Insecta > Hymenoptera > Andrenidae > Calliopsis > Calliopsis andreniformis. The sequence goes on from NW_027480671.1 coordinate 142,562, forward strand.
GCTATTGCTGCTATGGCTACGGCTATGGCTGCTATGGCTATGGCTATGGCTCCTATGGCTACGTCTATGGCTGCTATGGCTATGGCTATGGCTATGGCTGCTATGGATATAGCTATGGCTGCTATGTCTATGGCTGTGGCTATGGCTGCTATGTCTGTGGCTATGGCTATGGCTGCTGTGGCTATGGCTATGGCTGCTATGGCTACGGCTATGGCTGCTATGGCTATGGATATGGATGCTATGGCAATGGCTATGGCTGCTTTGGCTATGGCTAAAGCTGCTATGGCCATGGCTATGGCTGCTATGACTATGGCTATGGATGCTTTGGCTTTGGCTAGAGCTGCTATGGCTGTGGCTATGTCTGCTATGGCTATGGCCATTGCTGCTATGGCTATGGCTATGGCTATGGCTGATATGGCTATGGCTATGGCTGCTATGGCTACGGCTGCTATGGCTATGCATATGGCAGCTATGGCAGTGGCTGCTATAGCTATGCCTATGGCTGCTAATGCTATGGATATGGCTATGGCTCCAATGGATATGGCTATGGCTGCTATGGTTATGGCTACGGCTGCTATGGCTATGGCTATGGCTACTATGGCTACGGCTATGTCTGCTATGGCTGCTATGGCTATTGTTGTTGCTGCTATGGCTATGGCTATGGCTATGGCTATGCCTGCGATGGGTACGGCTATGGCTGCTATGGCTATGGCTATTGCTGCTATGGCTTTGTCTGCTATGGCTGCTATGGCTATTGCTATTGCTGCTATGGCTATGGCTATGGCTATGGCTATGCCTGCGGTGGGTACGGCTATGGCTGCTATGGCTACGGCTATGGCTGCTATGGCAATGGCTACGGCTGCTATGGCTGTCGCTATGCGTGCTATGGCTATGGCTATGGCTGCTAAGGCTATGGCTATGTCTGCTATGGCTGCTATGGCTATTGCTATTGCTGCTATGGCTATGGCTATGACTATGGCTATGCCTGCGATGGGTACGGCTATGGCTGCTATGGCTATTGCTATTGCTGTTATGGCTATGGCTATGGCTATGGCTATGCCTGCGATGGGTACGGCTATGGCTGCTATGGCTATGGCTACGGCTGCTATAGTTATGGCTATGGATGCTATGGCAATGGCCTTGGCTGCTATGGCTATGGCTATGGCTGCTAATGCTATGGCTATGGCTATGGCAGATATGGCTATGGCTATGGCTGCTATGGCTGTTGCTATGCATCCTATGGCTATGGCTATGGCTGCTGTAGCTATGGCTATGTCTGCTATGTCTGCTATGACTATGGCTAAAGCTGCTATGGCTATGGCTATGTCTGCTATGGCTATGGCTATTTCTGCAATGACTATGGCTATGGCTATTGCTGATATGGCTATGGCTATGGCTGCTATGGCTATGGCTACTATAGCTATGGCTATTGCTGTTGCTGCTATGGCTATGGCTATGGCTATGGCTATGCCTGCGATGGGTACGGCTATGGCTGCTATGGCTATGGCTATGGCTGCTATGGCTATGGCTATGCCTGCTATGGCTATGGCTGCGGCTGCTGTGGCTATGGCTGCGGCTGCTATGGTTATCGCTATGCGTGCTATTGCTATGGCTATGGCTGCTATGGCTATGACTAAGGCTGCTATGGCTGCTGTGGCTATGGTTATTGCTGCTATGGCTACTGCTATGGCTATGGCTATTGCTGCTATGGCTACGGCTATGGCTGCTATGGCTATGGCTATGGCTCCTATGGCTACGTCTATGGCTGCTATGGCTATGGCTATGGCTATGGCTGCTATGGATATAGCTATGGCTGCTATGTCTATGGCTGTGGCTATGGCTGCTATGTCTGTGGCTATGGCTATGGCTGCTGTGGCTATGGCTATGGCTGCTATGGCTACGGCTATGGCTGCTATGGCTATGGATATGGATGCTATGGCAATGGCTATGGCTGCTTTGGCTATGGCTAAAGCTGCTATGGCCATGGCTATGGCTGCTATGACTATGGCTATGGATGCTTTGGCTTTGGCTAGAGCTGCTATGGCTGTGGCTATGTCTGCTATGGCTATGGCCATTGCTGCTATGGCTATGGCTATGGCTATGGCTGATATGGCTATGGCTATGGCTGCTATGGCTACGGCTGCTATGGCTATGCATATGGCAGCTATGGCAGTGGCTGCTATAGCTATGCCTATGGCTGCTAATGCTATGGATATGGCTATGGCTCCAATGGATATGGCTATGGCTGCTATGGTTATGGCTACGGCTGCTATGGCTATGGCTATGGCTACTATGGCTACGGCTATGGCTGCTATGGCTATGGCTATGGCTGCTATGTCTATGGCTGGTATAGCTATGCCTATGGCTGCTGCGGCTATGGCTATAACTGCTATGGCTATGGCATCGGCTAATCTGGCTATGGCTATGTCTATGGCTGCTATGGCTATTGCTATTGCTGCTATGGCTATGGCTATGGGTATGGCAATGGCTGCGACGGCTACGGCTATGGCTGCTATGGCTATGGCTATGGCTGCCATAGCTATGGCTATAGCTGCTTTGGCTATGGCTGCTATAGCTATGGCTATGGCTGATGTGGCTATGGTACCTATACATATGGATATGGCTGCTGCGGCTATGGCTATGGCTGCAATGGCTATGGCTATGGCTATGGCTGATATGGCTATGGCTATGGCTGCTATGGCTATGGCTGTTGCTATGGCTGTTACGGCTGTGGCTATGGCTACGGCTGCTGTGGCTACGCCATTGGCTATGGCTCGTACGGCTATGGCTGTGGCTGCTATGGCTACGGCTGCTATGGCTATGGCTATGGCTGCTATGGCTATGGCTATGGCTGCTATGGCTATGGCTATGGCTGCTTTGGCTATGGCTGCTATAGCTATGGCTATGGCTGATATGGCTATGGCTATAGCAGCTATGGCTATGGCTATGGGTACTTTGGCTATGGCTATGGCTGATATGGCTATGGCTATGGCTGCTATGGCTATGGCTATGGCTGCTATGGCTATGGCTGCGGCTGCAATGGTTATCGCTACGCGTGCTATTGCTATGGCTATGGCTGCTAGGTCTATGGCTGGTATAGGTATGCCTATGGCTGCTAAGGCTATGGCTACGGCTGCTAGGGCTGCTATGGCGATGACTATTGCTGCTATGGCTGTGGCTATGGCTATGACTATGGCTGCTATGGCTATGGCTATGGCTGCTACGTCTATGCCTGGTATAGCTATTCCTATGGCTGCTACGGCTATGGCTATAACTGCTATGGCTATGGCTGGTATAGCTATGCCTATGACTGCTGCGGCTATGGCTATAACTGCTATGGCTATGGCATCGGCTAATGTGGCTATGGCTACGTCCATGGCTGCTATGGCTATGGCTGTGGCTATGGCTGCTATGGCTGTGGCTATGGCTATGGCTGCTTTGGCAATGGCTGCTATAGCTATGGCTATGGCTGATATGGCTACGGCTATAGCTGCTATGGCTATGGCTATGGGTACTTTGGCTATGGCTATGGCTGATATGGCTATGGCTATGGCTGCTATGGCTATGGCTATGGCTGCTACGTCTATGCCTGGTATAGCAATTCCTATGGCTGCTACGGCTATGGCTATAACTGCTATGGCTATGGCTGGTATAGCTATGCCTGTGGCTGCTGCGGCTATGGCTATAACTGCTATGGCTATGGCATCGACTAATGTGGCTATGGCTACGTCTATGGCTGCTATGGCTATGGCTATGGCTATAGCTGCAATGGCTATGGCTATGGGTACTTTGGCTATGGCTATGTCTGATATGGTTACCGCTATGGCTGCTATGGCTATGGCTATGGCTGGTATGGCTGTGGCTACGGCTGCTATGGCTATGACTGCGGCTATTATGGCTATGGCTATGCGTGCTATTGCTATGGCTATGGCTGCTATGGCTATGGCTATGGCTGCTTTTGGCTATGGCTATGGCTGCTTTGGCTATGGCTGCTATAGCTATGGCTATGGCTGATATGGCTATGGCTATAGCTGCTATGTCTATGGCTATGGATGCTTTGGCTATGGCTATGGCTGATATGGCTATGGCTATGGCTGCTATGGCAATGGCTACGGCTGCTATGGCTGTCGCTATGCGTGCTATGGCTATGGCTATGGCTATGGCTGCTAAGGCTATGGCTATGTCTGCTATGGCTGCTATGGCTATTGTTGTTGCTGCTATGGCTATGGCTATGGCTATGGCTATGCCTGCGATGGGTACGGCTATGGCTGCTATGGCTATGGCTATGGCTGCTATGGCTATGTCTGCTATGGCTGCTATGGCTATTGCTATTGCTGCTATGGCTATGGCTATGGCTATGGCTATGCCTGCGATGGGTACGGCTATGTCTGCTATGGCTATGGCTATTGCTGCTATGGCTATGGCTATGGCTATGGCTGCTACGTCTATGCCTGGTATAGCTATTCCTATGGCTGCTACGGCTATGGCTATAACTGCTATGGCTATGGCTGGTATAGCTATGCCTATGGCTGCTGCGGCTATGGCTATAACTGCTATGGCTATGGCATCGACTAATGTGGCTATGGCTACGTCTATGGCTGCTATGGCTATGGCTATGGCTATAGCTGCAATGGCTATGGCTATGGGTACTTTGGCTATGGCTATGGCTGATATGGCTACGGCTATGGCTGCTATGGCTATGGCTATGGCTGGTATGGCTGTGGCTACGGCTGCTATGGCTATGACTGCGGCTATTATGGCTATGGCTATGCGTGCTATTGCTATGGCTATGGCTGCTATGGCTATGGCTATGGCTGCTTTTGGCTATGTCTATGGCTGCTTTGGCTATGGCTGCTATAGCTATGGCTATGGCTGATATGGCTATGGCTATAGCTGCTATGTCTATGGCTATGGATGCTTTGGCTATGGCTATGGCTGATATGGCTATGGCTATGGCTGCTATGGCAACGGCTACGGCTGCTATGGCTGTCGCTATGCGTGCTGTGGCTATGGCTATGGCTGCTAAGGCTATGGCTATGTCTGCTATGGCTGCTATGGCTATTGTTGTTGCTGCTATGGCTATGGCTATGGCTATGGCTATGCCTGCGATGGGTACGGCTATGGCTGCTATGGCAATGGCTACGGCTGCTATGGCTGTCGCTATGCGTGCTATGGCTATGGCTATGGCTGCTAAGGCTATGGCTATGTCTGCTATGGCTGCTATGGCTATTGCTATTGCTGCTATGGCTATGGCTATGACTATGGCTATGCCTGCGATGGGTACGGCTATGGCTGCTATGGCTATTGCTATTGCTGCTATGGCTATGGCTATGGCTATGGCTATGCCTGCGATGGGTACGGCTATGTCTGCTATGGCTATGGCTACGGCTGCTATAGTTATGGCTATGGATGCTATGGCAATGGCCTTGGCTGCTATGGCTATGGCTATGGCTGCTAATGCTATGGCTACGGCTATGGCTGCAATGGCTATGGCTATGGCTGCTCTGGCTGCTCTGGCTATGACTATTACTGCTATGGCTATGGCTATGGCTATTGCTATTGCTGCTATGGCTATGCCTATGGCTATGGCTATTCCTGCGATGGCTACGGCTATGGCTGCTATGGCTGTGGCTATGGATGCTATGGCAATGGCTATAGCTGCTTTGGCTATGGCTGAATCTGCTATGGATATGGCTATGCCTGCTATGACTATGGCTATGGATGCTTTGGCTATGGCTATGGCGATGGCTGCTATGGCTATGGCTATGGCTGCTATGGCTGTGGCTATGGATGCTATGGAAATGGCTCTGGCTGCTTTGGCTATGGCTGAAGCTGCTATGGCTATGGCTATGCCTGCTATGACTATGGCTATGGATGCTTTGGCTATGGCTAAAGCTGCTATGGCTATGGCTATGTCTGCTATGGCTATGGCTATTGCTGCTATGGCTATGGCTATGGCTATGGCTGATATGGCTATGGCTATGGCTGCTATGGCTGTTGCTATGCATCCTATGGCTATGGCTATGGCTGCTGTGGCTATGGCTATGTCTGCTATGTCTGCTATGACTATGGCTAAAGCTGCTATGGCTATGGCTATGTCTGCTATGGCTATGGCTATTTCTGCAATGACTATGGCTATGGCTATTGCTGATATGGCTATGGCTATGGCTGCTATGGCTATGGCTTCTATAGCTATGGCTATTGCTGTTGCTGCTATGGCTATGGCTATGGCTATGGCTATGCCTGCGATGGGTACGGCTATGGCTGCTATGGCTATGGCTATGGCTGCTATGGCTATGGCTATGCCTGCTATGGCTATGGCTGCGGCTGCTGTGGCTATGGCTGCGGCTGCTGTGGCTATGGCTGCGGCTGCTGTGGCTATGGCTGCGGCTGCTATGGTTATCGCTATGCGTGCTATTGCTATGGCTATGGCTGCTATGGCTATGACTAAGGCTGCTATGGCTGCTGTGGCTATGGCTATTGCTGCTATGGCTACTGCTATGGCTATGGCTATTGCTGCTATGGCTACGGCTATGGCTGCTATGGCTATGGCTATGGCTCCTATGGCTACGTCTATGGCTGCTATGGCTATGGCTATGGCTATGGCTGCTATGGATATAGCTATGGCTGCTATGTCTATGGCTGTGGCTATGGCTGCTATGGCTGTGGCTATGGCTATGGCTGCTGTGGCTATGGCTATGGCTGCTATAGCTATGGCTATGGATGCTATGGCTATGACTATGGCTGCTATGGCTATGGCTATGGATGCTATGGCTATGACTATGGCTGCTAAGGCTATGGCTATGGCTATGGCTCCTATGGATATGGCTATGGCTGCTGTGGCTATAGCTATGGCTGCTATGGATATGGCTATGGCTATGGCGGCTATGGCTATGGCTGTGGCTGCTATGGCTATGGCTATGGCTATGGCTATTGCTGCTATGGCTACTGTTATGGCTATGGCTATGGCTGCTTTGGCTATGGCTACGGCTGCTATGTCTGCCGCTGTGCGTGCTATGGCTATGGCTATGGCTGCTATGGCTGCTATGGCTATTGCTGTTGCTGCTATGGCTATGGCTATGGCTATGGCTATGCCTGCGATGGGTACGGCTATGGCTGCTATGGCTATGGCTATGGCTGCTATGGCTATGGCTATGGCTGCTATGGCTATGGCTATGGATGCTATGGCTATGACTATGGCTGCTAAGGCTATGGCTATGGCTATTGCTGCTATGGCTACGTCTGCTATGGCTATGGCTGCGGCTGCTATGGCTATCGCTGTGCGTGCTATTGCTATTTCTGCTATGGCTATGGCTATGTCTATGGCTATGGCTATGCCTGCGATGGCTACGGCTATGGCTGCTATGGCTATGGCTATGGCTGCTATGTCTATGGCTATGGCTGCTATGGCTATGGCTATGGATGCTATGGCTATGACTATGGCTGATAAGGATATGTCTATGGCTATGGCTCCTATGGATATGGCTATGGCTGCTGTGGCTATAGCTATGGCTGCTATGGATATGGCTATGGCTATGGCGGCTATGGCTATGGCTATGGCTGATATGGCTACGGCTATGGCTGCTATGGCTATGGCTGTGGCTATTATGGCTATGGCTATGCGTGCTATTGCTATGGCTATGGCTGCTATGGCTATGGCTATGGCTGCTTTTGGCTATGGCTATGGCTGCTTTGGCTATGGCTGCTATAGCTATGGCTATGGCTGATATGGCTATGGCTATAGCTGCTATGTCTATGGCTATGGATGCTTTGGCTATGGCTATGGCTATGGCTGCTATGGCTATGGCTATGGCTGCTATGTCTATGGCTGGTATAGCCATGCCTATGGCTGCTGCGGCTATGGCTATAAATGCTATGGCTATGGCATCGGCTAATGTGGCTATGTCTACGTCTATGGCTGCTATGGCTATGGCTATGGCTATGGCTGCTGTGGATATAGCTATGGCTGCTATGTCTATGGCTGTGGCTATGGCTGCTATGGCTGTGGCTATGGATATGGCTGCTGTGGCTATGGCTATGGCTGCTTTGGCTATGGCTGCTATAGCTATGGCTATGGCTGATATGGCTATGGCTACGGCTGCTGTTGCTATGGCTGCGGCTGCTATGGTTATCGCTATGCGTGCTATTGCTATGGCTATGGCTGCTATGGCTATGGATACGGCTGCTATGGCTGTCGCTATGCGTGCTATGGCTATGACTATGGCTGCTATGGCTATGGCTATGGCTGCTATGGCTGCTATGCCTATGGCTATTGCTGCTATGGCTACTGCTATGGCTATTGCTATGGCTGCTATGGCTATGGGTATGGCTGCTATGGCTGCTTTGGCTATGACTGTTGCTGCTATGGCTATGGCTATGGGTATGGCTATGGCTCGTATGGCTATGGCTATGGCTGCTATGGCTACGGCTGCTATGGCTATGCCTATGGCAGCTATAGCAATGGCTGCTATAGCTATGGCTATGGCTGCTAGTGCTATGGCTATGGCTATGGCTCGTATGGCTATGGCTATGGCTGCTATGGCTATGGCTGCTATGGCAATGGCTATGGATGCTATGGCTATGGCTACGGCTGCTATGGCTATGGCTGCTATGGCTGCTATAGCTATGGTTATCGCTAAGCGTGCTATTGCTATGGCTATGGCTGCTATCGCTATGACTAAGGCTGCTATGGCTGCTATGGCTATGGCTATTGCTGCTATGGCTACTGCTATGGCTATGGCTATGGCTGCTATGGCTACGGCTATGGCTGCTATAGCTATGGCTATGGCTGATATGGCTATGGCTATGGATGCTATGGCTATGGATATGGCGATGGCTGCTATAGCTATGGCTAAGGGTACTTTGGCTATGGCTATGGCTGATATGGCTACGGCTATGGCTGCTACGGCTATGGCTATGGCTGTTATGGCTATGGCTACGGCTGCTATGGCTATGGCTGCGGCTATTATGGCTATGGCTATGCGTGCTATTGCTATGGCTATGGCTGCTATGGCTATGGCTATGGCTGCTATGGCTATTGCTGCTATGGCTATGGCTATGGCTGCTATGGCTATGGCTATGGCTGCTTTGGCTATGGCTGCTATAGCTATGGCTATGGCTGATATGGCTATGGCTGGTATAGCTATGCCTATGGCTGCTACCGCTATGGCTATAACTGCTATGGCTATTGCATTGGCTACTGTGGCTATGGCTATGGCATTGGCTACTGTGGCTATGGCTATGTATATGGCTGCCATGGCTATTTCTATGGCTGCTATGGCTATGGCTACGGCTGCTATGTCTATGACTGGTATAGCTATGCCCATGGCTGCTACGGCTATGGCTATAATTGCTATGGCTATGGCATTGGCTGCTGTGGCTACGGCTATGGCTATGACAATGGCTGCTATGGCTATGGCTATGGCTGCTATGTCTATGGCGGGTATAGCTATGCCTATGGCTGCTACGGCTATGGCTATAATTGCTATGGCTATGGCATTGGCTGCTGTGGCTATGGCTATGGCTATGACAATGGCTGCTATGGCAATGGCTATGGCTGCTATGTCTATGGCGGGTATAGCTATGCCTATGGCTGCTACGGCTATGGATATAACTGCTATGGCTATGGCATCGGCTAATGTGGCTATGGCTATGTCTATGGCTGCTATGGCTATGGCTATGGCTATGGCTGCTATGGATATAGCTATCGCTGCTATGTCTACGGCTATGGCTATGGTTGCTATGGCTGTGGCTATGGCTATGGCTGCTGTGGCTATGGCATTGGCTATGGCTCGTGCGGCTATTGCTATGGCTGCTATGGCTATGTCTATGGCTGCTATGGCAATAGCTGCCATAGCTATGGCTATGGCTGCTAATGCTTTGGCTACGGCTATGGCTCCTATGGATAAGGCTGTGCCTGCTATGGTTATGGCTATGGCTGCTATGGCTATGGCTACGGCTGCTATGGCTATGGCTGCGGCTGCTATGGCTATCGCTATGCGTGCTAATGCTATGGCTATGGCTGCTATGGATATGGCTATGGCTGCTATGGCTGGTATGGCTATGGCTATTGCTGCTATGGCTACGTCTGCTATGGCTATGGCTGCGGCTGCTATGGCTATCGCTGTGCGTGCTATTGCTATTTCTGTTATGGCTATGGCTGTGGCTATGGCTATGCCTGCGATGGCTACGGCTATGGCTGCTATGGCTATGGCTATGGCTGCTATGGCTATGGCTATGGCTGCTGTGGCTATGGCTATGGATGCTATGGCTATGACTATGGCTGCTAAGGCTATGGCTATGGCTATGGCTCCTATGGATATGGCTATGGCTGCTGTGGCTATAGCTATGGCTGCTATGGATATGGTTATGGCTATGGCGGCTACGGCTATGGCTATGGCTGCTATGGCTATGGCTATGTCTGCTATGGCTATGGCTATTGCTGCTATGGCTATGGCTATGGCTATGGCTGATATGGCTATGGCTATGGCTGCTATGGCTGTTGCTATGCGTCCTATGGCTATGGCTATGGCTGCTGTGGCTATGGCTATGTCTGCTATGTCTGCTATGACTATGGCTAAAGCTGCTATGGCTATGGCTATGTCTGCTATGGCTATGGCTATTTCTGCAATGACTATGGCTATGGCTATTGCTGATATGGCTATGGCTATGGCTGCTATGGCTATGGCTACTATAGCTATGGCTATTGCTGTTGCTCCTATGGCTATGGCTATGGCTATGGCTATGCCTGCGATGGGTACGGCTATGACTGCTATGGCTATGGCTATGGCTGCTATGGCTATGACTAAGGCTGCTATGGCTGCTGTGGCTATGGCTGTTATGGCTGTGGCTATGGCTACGGCTGCTGTGGCTATGCCATTGGCTATGGCTCGTATGGCTATGGCTATGGCTGCTATGGCTACGGCTGCTATGGCTGTGCCTATGGCAGCTATAGCAATGGCTGCTATAGCTATGGCTATGGCTGCTAGTGCTATGGCTATGGCTATGGCTCCAATGGATATGGCTATGGCTGCTATGGTTATGGCTACGGCTGCTATGGCTATGGCTATGGCTGCCATGGCTATGGCTATGAATGCTATGGCTATGTCTACGGCTGCTATGGCTATGGCTGCGGCTGCTATGGTTATCGCTAAGCGTGCTATTGCTATTTCTGCTATGGCTATGGCTATGGCTATGGCTATGGCTATGCCTGCGATGGCTACGGTTATGGCTGCTATGGCTATCGCTATGGCTGCTATGGCTATGGCTATGGCTGCTATGGCTATGGCTATGGATGCTATGGCTATGACTATGGCTGCTAAGGCTACGGCTATGGCTATGGCTCCTATGGATATGGCTATGGCTGCTGTGGCTATAGCTATGGCTGCTATGGATATGGCTATGGCTATGGCGGCTATGGCTATGGCTATGGCTGATATGGCTACGGCTATGGCTGCTATGGCTGTGGCTGCGGCTATTATGGCTATGGCTATGCGTGCTATTGCTATGGCTATGGCTGCTATGGCTATGGCTATGGCTGCTTTTGGCTATGGCTATGGCTGCTTTCGCTATGGCTGCTATAGCTATGGCTATGGCTGATATGGCTAAGGCTATGACTGCTATGGCTATGGCTATTCCGATGACTGCTATGGCTATGGCTACGGCTGCTATAGTTATGGCTATGGATGCTATGGCAGTGGCCTTGGCAGCTATGGCTATGGCTATGGCTTCTAATGCTGTGGCTATAGCTATGGCTGCAATGGCTATGGCTATGGCTGCTATGGCTGCTCTGGCCTTGACAATTACTGCTGTGGCTATGGCTATGGCTATTGCTATTGCTGCTATGGCTATGCCTATGGCTATGGCTATTCCTGCGAATGGCTACGGCTATGGCTGCTATGGCTGTGGCTATGGATGCTATGGCAATGGCTATGGCTGCTTTGGCTGTGGCTGAAGCTGCTATGGCTATGGCTATGCCTGCTATGACTATGGCTATGGATGCTTTGGCTATGGCTATGGCGATGGCTGCTATGGCTATGGCTATGGCTGCTATGGCTGTGGCTATGGATGCTATGGAAATGGCTCTGGCTGCTTTGGCTATGGCTGAAGCTGCTATGGCTATAGGTATGCCTGCTATGACTATGGCTATGGATGCTTTGGCTATGGCTAAAGCTGCTATGGCTATGGCTATGTCTGCTATGGCTATGGCTATTGCTGCTATGGCTATGGCTATGGCTATGGCTGATATGGCTATGGCTATGGCTGCTATGGCTGTTGCTATGCGTCCTGTGGCTATGGTTATGGCTGCTGTGGCTATGGCTATGTCTGCTATGTCTGCTATGACTATGGCTAAAGCTGCTATGGCTATGGCTATGTCTGCTATGGCTATGGCTATTTCTGCAATGACTATGGCTATGGCTATTGCTGATATGGCTATGGCTATGGCTGCTATGGCTATGGCTACTATAGCTATGGCTATTGCTGTTGCTGCTATGGCTATGGCTATGGCTATGGCTATGCCTGCGATGGGTACGGCTATGGCTGCTATGGCTATGGCTATGGCTGCTATGGCTATGGCTATGGCTGCTATGGCTATGGCTACGGCTGCTATGGCTATGGCTGCGGCTGCTAAGGCTATCGCTATGCCTGCTAATGCTATGGCTATGGCTGCTATGGATATGGCTATGGCTGCTGTGGCTGGTATGGCTATGGCTATTGCTGCTATGGCTATGGCTATGGATGCTATGGCTATGACTATGGCTGCTAAGGCTATGGCTATGGCTATGGCTCCTATGGATATGGCTATGGCTGCTGTGGCTATAGCTATGGCTGCTATGGATATGGCTATGGCTATGGCGGCTATGGCTATAGCTATGGCTGCTATGGCTATGGCTATGGCTATTGCTGCTATGGCTACTCTTATGGCTATGGCTATGGCTGCTTTGGCTATGGCTACGGCTGCTATGTCTGCCGCTGTGCGTGCTATGGCTATGGCTATGGCTGCTATGGCTGCTATGGCTATTGCTATTGCTGCTATGGCTATGGCTATGGCTATGGCTATGCCTGCGATGGGTACGGCTATGGCTGCTATGGCTATGGCTATTGCTGCTATGGCTATGGCTATGGATGCTATGGCTATGCCTACGGCTGCTATGGCTATGGCTGCGGCTGCTATGGTTATCGCTATGCGTGCTATTGCTATGGATATGGCTGCTATGGCTATGACTATGGCTGCTATGGCTGCTATGGCAATGGCTATTGCTGCTACGGCTACTGCTATGGCTATGGCTATGGCTGCTATGGCTACGGCAATGGCTGATATGGCTATGTCTATGGCTGGTATAGCTATGCCTATGGCTGCTGCGGCTATGGCTATAACTGCTATGGCTATGGCATCGGCTAATGTGGCTATGGCTACGTCTATGGCTGCTATGGCTATGGCTATGGCTATAGCTGCTATGGCTATGGCTATGGGTACTTTGGCTATGGCTATGGCTGATATGGCTACGGCTATGGCTGCTATGGCTATGGCTATGGCTGGTATGGCTATGGCTACGGCTGCTATGGCTATGGCTGCGGCTATTATGGCTATGGCTATGCGTGCTATTGCTATGGCTATGGCTGCTATGGCTATGGCTATGGCTGCTTTTGGCTATGGCTATGGCTGCTTTGGCTATGGCTGCTATAGCTATGGCTATGGCTGATATGGCTATGGCTATAGCTGCTATGTCTATGGCTATGGATGCTTTGGCTATGGCTATGGCTGATATGGCTATGGCTATGGCTGCTATGGCAATGGCTACGGCTGCTATGGCTGTCGCTATGCGTGCTATGGCTATGGCTATGGCTGCTATGGCTATGGCTATGGATGCTATGGCTATGGCTACGGCTGCTGTGGCTATGTCTGCGGCTGCTATGGTTATCGCTATGCGTGCTATTGCTATGGCTATGGCTGCTATGGCTATGACTAAGGCTGCTATGGCTGCTGTGGCTATGGCTTTTGCTGCTATGGCTACTGCTATGGCAATGGCTACGGCTGCTATGGCTGTCGCTATGCGTGCTATGGCTATGGCTATGGCTGCTATGGCTATGGCTATGGATGCTATGGCTATGGCTACGGCTGCTGTGGCTATGTCTGCGGCTGCTATGGTTATCGCTATGCGTGCTATTGCTATGACAATGGCTGCTATGGCTATGGCTATGGCTGCTATGTCTATGGCGGGTATAGCTATGCCTATGGCTGCTACGGCTATGGCTATAATTGCTATGGCTATGGCATTGGCTGCTGTGGCTATGGCTATGGCTATGACAATGGCTGCTATGGCAATGGCTATGGCTGCTATGTCTATGGCGGGTATAGCTATGCCTATGGCTGCTACGGCTATGGCTATAACTGCTATGGCTATGGCATCGGCTAATGTGGCTATGGCTATGTCTATGGCTGCTATGGCTATGGCTATGGCTATGGCTGCTATGGATATAGCTATCGCTGCTATGTCTACGGCTATTGCTTTGGCTGCTATGGCTATGTCTATGGCTGCTATGGCAATGGCTGCTATAGCTATGGCTATGGCTGCTAATGCTTTGGCTACGGCTATGGCTCCTATGGATAAGGCTGTGCCTGCTATGGTTATGGCTATGGCTGCTATGGCTATGGCTACGGCTGCTATGGCTATGGCTGCGGCTGCTATGGCTATCGCTATGCGTGCTAATGCTATGGCTATGGCTGCTATGGATATGGCTGTGGCCGCTATGGCTGGTATGGCTATGGCTATTGCTGCTATGGCTACGTCTGCTATGGCTATGGCTGCGGCTGCTATGGCTATCGCTGTGCGTGCTATTGCTATTTCTGCTATGGCTATGGCTATGGCTATGGCTATGCCTGCGATGGCTACGGCTATGGCTGCTATGGCTATGGCTATGGCTGCTATGGCTATGGCTATGGCTGCTATGGCTATGGCTATGGATGCTATGGCTATGACTATGGCTGCTAAGGCTATGGCAATGGCTATGGCTCCTATGGATATGGCTATGCCTGCTGTGGCTATAGCTATGGCTGCTATGGATATGGCTATGGCTATGGCGGCTATGGCTATGGCTATGGCTGCTATGCCTATGGCTATGGCTATTGCTGCTATGGCTACTGTTATGGCTATGGCTAGGGCTGCTATGGCTATGGCTACGGCTGCTAGGGCTGCTATGGCGATGACTATTGCTGCTATGGCTGTGGCTATTGCTATGACTATGTCTGCTATGGCTATGGCTATGACTGCTATGTCTATGACTGGTATAGCTATGCCTATGGCTGCTACGGCTATGGCTATAACTGCTATGGCTATGGCATTGGCTGCTGCGGCTATGGCTATAACTGCTATGGCTATGGCATTGGCTACTGTGGCTATGGCTATGTCTATGGCTGCTATGGCTATGGCTATGGCTTTGGCTGCTATGGATATAGCTATGGCTGATGTGGCTATGGCTATTTCTGCAATGGCTATGGCTATGGCTATGGCAGATATGGCTATGGCTATGGCTGCTATGGCTATGGCAGATATGGCTATGGCTATGGCTGCTATGGCTATGGCTTCTATGGCTGCTATGCCTATGGCTATTGCTGCTATGGCTACTGCTATGGCTATGGCTATGTCTATGGCTGCTATGGATATAGCTATGGCTGCTATGGATATAGCTATGGCTGTTATGGCTATGGCTATTGCTGCTATGGCTGCTGTGGCTATGACTGTTGCTGCTACGGCTATGACTATGGCTATGGCTATTGCTGCTATGGCTGTGGCTATGGCTACTGTGGCTATGGCTATGGCTATGGCTGCGATGGCTATATCTATGGTTGCTGTTGCTAATGCGTCTACCTGCTATGGCTATGGCTACGGCTGCTATGGCTGTCGCTATGCGTGCTATGGCTATGGCTATGGCTATTGCTATGGCTATGGCTATGGCTGCTATGGCTACGGCTATGGCTGCTATGGCTATGGCTATGGATGCTATGGCAATGGCTATGGCTGCTTTGGCTATGGCTAAAGCTGCTATGGCTATGGCTATGGCTGCTATGACTATGGCTATGCATGCTTTGGCTTTGGCTAAAGCTGCTATGGCTGTGGCTATGTCTGCTATGGCTATGGCCATTGCTGCTATGGCTATAGCTATGGCTATGGCTATGGCTGATATGGCTATGGCTATGGCTGCTATGGCTACGGCTGCTATGGCTATGCATATGGCAGCTATGGCAGTGGCTGCTATAGCTATGGCTATGGCTGCTAATGCTATGGATATGGCTATGGCTCCAATGGATATGGCTATGGTTGCTATGGTTATGGCTACGGCTGCTATGGCTATGGCTATGGCTACTATGGCTACGGCTATGGCTGCTATGGCTATGGCTATGGCTCCTATGGCTACGTCTATGGCTGCTATGGCTATGGCTATGGCTATGGCTGCTATGGATATAGCTATGGCTGCTATGTCTATGGCTGTGGCTATGGCTGCTATGGCTGTGGCTATGGCTATGGCTGCTATAGCTATGGCTATGGCTGCTAATGCTATGGATATGGCTATGGCTCCAATGGATATGGCTATGGCTGCTATGGTTATGGCTACGGCTGCTATGGCTATGGCTATGGCTGCTATGGCTACGGCTATGGCTGCTATGGCTATGGCTATGGCTGCTTCGGCTATGGCTGCTATAGCTATGGCTATGGCTGATATGGCTATGGCTACGACTGCTATGGCTATAGCTATGCCGATGAATGCTATGGCTATGGCTATGGCTGCTATGGTTGTGGCTATGGCTGCTATGGCTATGGCTACGGCTGCTAGGGCTGCTATGGCTATGGCTACGGCTGCTAGGGCTGCTATGGCGATGACTATTGCTGCTATGGCTGTGGCTATTGCTATGACTATGGCTGCTATGGCTATGGCTATGACTGCTATGTCTATGACTGGTATAGCTATGCCTATGGCTGCTACGGCTATGGCTATAACTGCTATGGCTATGGCATTGGCTGCTGCGGCTATGTCTATAACTGCTATGGCTATGGCATCGGCTAATGTGGCTATGGCTATGTCTTTGGCTGCTATGGCTATTGCTATTGCTGCTATGGCTATGGCTATTTGTATGGCAATGGCTGCGATGGCTACGGCTATGGCTGCTATGGCTATGGCTATGGCTGCTATAGCTATGGCTATGTCTGCTTTGGCTATGGCGGCTATAGCTATGGCTACGGCTGATATGGCTATGGTACCTATGCATATGGATATGGCTGCTATGGCCATGGCAATGGCTGCTATGGCCATGGCTATGGCTGCTATGGCTATGGTTACGGCTGCTATGGATATGGCTATGACTCCTTTAGATATGCCTATAGCTGCTATAGCTACGGCTATGGCTAATATGCCTTTGGCTATAGCTGTTATGGCTATGGCTATGGCTGCTATGGCTATGGCTATGGCTGCTATGGCTGCTATGCATATGGCTATTGCTGCTATGGCTACTGCTATGGCTATTGCTATGGCAGCTATGGCTATGGCTATGGCTGCTATGGCTGCTCTGGCTATGACTATTGCTGCTATGGCTATGGCTATGGCTATGGCAATTGCTGCTATGGCTGTGGCTATGGCTATGGCAATGGCTGTTATGGCTATGGCAATGGCTGCTATATCTA
Source organism: Calliopsis andreniformis (assembly GCF_051401765.1). Taxonomy (NCBI): domain Eukaryota; kingdom Metazoa; phylum Arthropoda; class Insecta; order Hymenoptera; family Andrenidae; genus Calliopsis; species Calliopsis andreniformis. Next base: position 160,240 of record NW_027480671.1, read on the forward strand.
TGTTATAGGTATGCCTATGGCTGCTACGGCTATGGCTATAACTGCTATGAATATGGCATTGGCTACTGTGGCTATGGCTATGTCTATGTCTGCTATGGCTATGGCTATGGCTTTGGCTGCTATGGATATAGCTATGGCTGATGTGGCTATGGCTATTTCTGCAATGGCTATGGCTATGGCTATGGCTGATATGGCTATGGCTATGGCTGCTATGGCTATGGCTACTATAGCTATGGCTATGGCTGCTATTGCTATGACTATGGCTGCTTTGGCTATGGCTATGTCTGCTATGGCTGTGCCTATGGCTATTGCTGCTATGGCTACTGCTATGGCTATTGCTATGGCTGCTATGGCTATGGCTATGGCTGCTATGGCTGCTCTGGCTATGACTATTGCTGCTATGGCTATGGCTATGGCTATGGCAATTGCTGCTATTGCTGTGGCTATGGCTATGACAATGGCTGCTATGGCTATGACAATGGCTGCTATATCTATGTTATAGGTATGCCTATGGCTGCTACGGCTATGGCTATAACTGCTATGGCTATGGCATTGGCTACTGTGGCTATGGCTATGTCTATGGCTGCTATGGCTATGGCTATGGCTTTGGCTGCTATGGCTATGGCTATGGCTGCTATGTCTATGGCTGGTATAGCTATGCCTATGGCTGCTGCGGCTATGGCTATAACTGCTATGGCTATGGCATCGGCTAATCTGGCTATGGCTATGTCTATGGCTGCTATGGCTATTGCTATTGCTGCTATGGCTATGGCTATGGTTATGGCAATGGCTGCGACGGCTACGGCTATGGCTGCTATGGCTATGGCTATGGCTGCCATAGCTATGGCTATGGCTGCTTTGGCTATGGCTGCTATAGCTATGGCTATGGCTGATGTGGCTATGGTACATATACATATGGATATGGCTGCTGCGGCTATGGCTATGGCTGCAATGGCTATGGCTATGGCTATGGCTGATATGGCTATGGCTATGGCTGCTATGGCTATGGCTGTTGCTATGGCTGTTACGGCTGTGGCTATGGCTACGGCTGCTGTGGCTACGCCATTGGCTATGGCTCGTATGGCTATGGCTGTGGCGGCTATGGCTACGGCTGCTATGGCTATGGCTATGGCTGCTATGGCTATGGCTATGGCTGCTATGGCTATGGCTATGGCTACTATGGCTACGGCTATGGCTGCTATGGCTATGGCTATGGCTGCTATGGTTATGGCTACGGCTGCTTTGGCTGTGGCTATGGCTGCTATGGCTGTGGCTATGGCTATGGCTGCTGTGGCTATGGCTATGTCTGCTTTGGCTATGGCGGCTATAGCTATGGCTACGGCTGATATGGCTATGGTACCTATGCATATGGATATGGCTGCTATGGCCATGGCAATGGCTGCTATGGCCATGGCTATGGCTGCTATGGCTATGGTTACGGCTGCTATGGATATGGCTATGACTCCTTTAGATATGCCTATAGCTGCTATAGCTACGGCTATGGCTAATATGCCTTTGGCTATAGCTGTTATGGCTATGGCTATGGCTGCTATGGCTATGGCTATGGCTGCTATGGCTGCTATGCATATGGCTATTGCTGCTATGGCTACTGCTATGGCTATTGCTATGGCAGCTATGGCTATGGCTATGGCTGCTATGGCTGCTCTGGCTATGACTATTGCTGCTATGGCTATGGCTATGGCTATGGCAATTGCTGCTATGGCTGTGGCTATGGCTATGACAATGGCTGTTATGGCTATGGCAATGGCTGCTATATCTATGTTATAGGTATGCCTATGGCTGCTACGGCTATGGCTATAACTGATATGGCTATGGCATTGGCTACTGTGGCTATGGCTGCTTTCGCTATGGCTGCTATAGCTATGGCTATGGCTGATATGGCTAAGGCTATGACTGCTATGGCTATGGCTATTCCGATGACTGCTATGGCTATGGCTACGGCTGCTATAGTTATGGCTATGGATGCTATGGCAGTGGCCTTGGCAGCTATGGCTATGGCTATGGCTTCTAATGCTGTGGCTATAGCTATGGCTGCAATGGCTATGGCTATGGCTGCTATGGCTGCTCTGGCCTTGACAATTACTGCTGTGGCTATGGCTATGGCTATTGCTATTGCTGCTATGGCTATGCCTATGGCTATGGCTATTCCTGCGAATGGCTACGGCTATGGCTGCTATGGCTGTGGCTATGGATGCTATGGCAATGGCTATGGCTGCTTTGGCTGTGGCTGAAGCTGCTATGGCTATGGCTATGCCTGCTATGACTATGGCTATGGATGCTTTGGCTATGGCTATGGCGATGGCTGCTATGGCTATGGCTATGGCTGCTATGGCTGTGGCTATGGATGCTATGGAAATGGCTCTGGCTGCTTTGGCTATGGCTGAAGCTGCTATGGCTATAGGTATGCCTGCTATGACTATGGCTATGGATGCTTTGGCTATGGCTAAAGCTGCTATGGCTATGGCTATGTCTGCTATGGCTATGGCTATTGCTGCTATGGCTATGGCTATGGCTATGGCTGATATGGCTATGGCTATGGCTGCTATGGCTGTTGCTATGCGTCCTGTGGCTATGGTTATGGCTGCTGTGGCTATGGCTATGTCTGCTATGTCTGCTATGACTATGGCTAAAGCTGCTATGGCTATGGCTATGTCTGCTATGGCTATGGCTATTTCTGCAATGACTATGGCTATGGCTATTGCTGATATGGCTATGGCTATGGCTGCTATGGCTATGGCTACTATAGCTATGGCTATTGCTGTTGCTGCTATGGCTATGGCTATGGCTATGGCTATGCCTGCGATGGGTACGGCTATGGCTGCTATGGCTATGGCTATGGCTGCTATGGCTATGGCTATGGCTGCTATGGCTATGGCTACGGCTGCTATGGCTATGGCTGCGGCTGCTAAGGCTATCGCTATGCCTGCTAATGCTATGGCTATGGCTGCTATGGATATGGCTATGGCTGCTGTGGCTGGTATGGCTATGGCTATTGCTGCTATGGCTATGGCTATGGATGCTATGGCTATGACTATGGCTGCTAAGGCTATGGCTATGGCTATGGCTCCTATGGATATGGCTATGGCTGCTGTGGCTATAGCTATGGCTGCTATGGATATGGCTATGGCTATGGCGGCTATGGCTATAGCTATGGCTGCTATGGCTATGGCTATGGCTATTGCTGCTATGGCTACTCTTATGGCTATGGCTATGGCTGCTTTGGCTATGGCTACGGCTGCTATGTCTGCCGCTGTGCGTGCTATGGCTATGGCTATGGCTGCTATGGCTGCTATGGCTATTGCTATTGCTGCTATGGCTATGGCTATGGCTATGGCTATGCCTGCGATGGGTACGGCTATGGCTGCTATGGCTATGGCTATTGCTGCTATGGCTATGGCTATGGATGCTATGGCTATGCCTACGGCTGCTATGGCTATGGCTGCGGCTGCTATGGTTATCGCTATGCGTGCTATTGCTATGGATATGGCTGCTATGGCTATGACTATGGCTGCTATGGCTGCTATGGCAATGGCTATTGCTGCTACGGCTACTGCTATGGCTATGGCTATGGCTGCTATGGCTACGGCAATGGCTGATATGGCTATGTCTATGGCTGGTATAGCTATGCCTATGGCTGCTGCGGCTATGGCTATAACTGCTATGGCTATGGCATCGGCTAATGTGGCTATGGCTACGTCTATGGCTGCTATGGCTATGGCTATGGCTATAGCTGCTATGGCTATGGCTATGGGTACTTTGGCTATGGCTATGGCTGATATGGCTACGGCTATGGCTGCTATGGCTATGGCTATGGCTGGTATGGCTATGGCTACGGCTGCTATGGCTATGGCTGCGGCTATTATGGCTATGGCTATGCGTGCTATTGCTATGGCTATGGCTGCTATGGCTATGGCTATGGCTGCTTTTGGCTATGGCTATGGCTGCTTTGGCTATGGCTGCTATAGCTATGGCTATGGCTGATATGGCTATGGCTATAGCTGCTATGTCTATGGCTATGGATGCTTTGGCTATGGCTATGGCTGATATGGCTATGGCTATGGCTGCTATGGCAATGGCTACGGCTGCTATGGCTGTCGCTATGCGTGCTATGGCTATGGCTATGGCTGCTATGGCTATGGCTATGGATGCTATGGCTATGGCTACGGCTGCTGTGGCTATGTCTGCGGCTGCTATGGTTATCGCTATGCGTGCTATTGCTATGGCTATGGCTGCTATGGCTATGACTAAGGCTGCTATGGCTGCTGTGGCTATGGCTTTTGCTGCTATGGCTACTGCTATGGCTATGGCTATGGCTGTTATGGCTACGGCTATGGCTGCTATGGCTGTGGCTATGGCTGCTATGGCTATGGCTATGGCTGCTATGGCAATGGCTACGGCTGCTATGGCTGTCGCTATGCGTGCTATGGCTATGGCTATGGCTGCTAAGGCTATGGCTATGTCTGCTATGGCTGCTATGGCTATTGCTATTGCTGCTATGGCTATGGCTATGCCTGTGATGGGTACGGCTATGGCTGCTATAGCTATGGCTATGGCTGCTATGGCTATGCCTATGGATGCTATGGCTATGGCTACGGCTGCTATGGCTATGGCTGCGGCTGCTATGGTTATCGCTATGCGTGCTATTGCTATGGCTATGGCTGCTATGGCTATGGCTATGGCTGCTATAGCTATGGCTATGGATGATGTGGCTATGGTACCTATACATATGGATATGGCTGCTGCGGCTACGGCTATGGCTGATATGGCTATGTCTATGGCTGGTATAGCTATGCCTATGGCTGCTGCGGCTATGGCTATAACTGCTATGGCTATGGCATCGGCTAATGTGGCTATGGCTACGTCTATGGCTGCTATGGCTATGGCTATGTGTACTTTGGCTATGGCTATGGCTGATATGGCTACGGCTATGGCTGCTATGGCTATGGCTGCGGCTATTATGGCTATGGCTATGCGTGCTATTGCTATGGCTATGGCTGCTATGGCTATGGCTATGGCTGCTTTTGGCTATGGCTATGGCTGCTTTGGCTATGGCTGCTATAGCTATGGCTATGGCTGATATGGCTATGGCTATAGCTGCTATGTCTATGGCTATGGATGCTTTGGCTATGGCTATGGCTGATATGGCTATGGCTATGGCTGCTATGGCTGTCGCTATGCGTGCTATGGCGGTGACTATGGCTGCTATGGCTATGGCTATGGCTGCTATGTCTATGACTGGTATAGCTATGCCTATGGCTGCTACGGCTATGGCTATAATTGCTATGGCTATGGCATTGGCTGCTGTGGCTACGGCTATGGCTATGACAATGGCTGCTATGGCTATGGCTATGGCTGCTATGTCTATGGCGGGTATAGCTATGCCTATGGCTGCTACGGCTATGGCTATAATTGCTATGGCTATGGCATTGGCTGCTGTGGCTATGGCTATGGCTATGACAATGGCTGCTATGGCAATGGCTATGGCTGCTATGTCTATGGCGGGTATAGCTATGCCTATGGCTGCTACGGCTATGGCTATAACTGCTATGGCTATGGCATCGGCTAATGTGGCTATGGCTATGTCTATGGCTGCTATGGCTATGGCTATGGCTATGGCTGCTATGGATATAGCTATCGCTGCTATGTCTACGGCTATTGCTTTGGCTGCTATGGCTATGTCTATGGCTGCTATGGCAATGGCTGCTATAGCTATGGCTATGGCTGCTAATGCTTTGGCTACGGCTATGGCTCCTATGGATAAGGCTGTGCCTGCTATGGTTATGGCTATGGCTGCTATGGCTATGGCTACGGCTGCTATGGCTATGGCTGCGGCTGCTATGGCTATCGCTATGCGTGCTAATGCTATGGCTATGGCTGCTATGGATATGGCTGTGGCCGCTATGGCTGGTATGGCTATGGCTATTGCTGCTATGGCTACGTCTGCTATGGCTATGGCTGCGGCTGCTATGGCTATCGCTGTGCGTGCTATTGCTATTTCTGCTATGGCTATGGCTATGGCTATGGCTATGCCTGCGATGGCTACGGCTATGGCTGCTATGGCTATGGCTATGGCTGCTATGGCTATGGCTATGGCTGCTATGGCTATGGCTATGGATGCTATGGCTATGACTATGGCTGCTAAGGCTATGGCAATGGCTATGGCTCCTATGGATATGGCTATGGCTGCTGTGGCTATAGCTATGGCTGCTATGGATATGGCTATGGCTATGGCGGCTATGGCTATGGCTATGGCTGCTATGCCTATGGCTATGGCTATTGCTGCTATGGCTACTGTTATGGCTATGGCTAGGGCTGCTATGGCTATGGCTACGGCTGCTAGGGCTGCTATGGCGATGACTATTGCTGCTATGGCTGTGGCTATTGCTATGACTATGTCTGCTATGGCTATGGCTATGACTGCTATGTCTATGACTGGTATAGCTATGCCTATGGCTGCTACGGCTATGGCTATAACTGCTATGGCTATGGCATTGGCTGCTGCGGCTATGGCTATAACTGCTATGGCTATGGCATTGGCTACTGTGGCTATGGCTATGTCTATGGCTGCTATGGCTATGGCTATGGCTTTGGCTGCTATGGATATAGCTATGGCTGATGTGGCTATGGCTATTTCTGCAATGGCTATGGCTATGGCTATGGCAGATATGGCTATGGCTATGGCTGCTATGGCTATGGCAGATATGGCTATGGCTATGGCTGCTATGGCTATGGCTTCTATGGCTGCTATGCCTATGGCTATTGCTGCTATGGCTACTGCTATGGCTATGGCTATGTCTATGGCTGCTATGGATATAGCTATGGCTGCTATGGATATAGCTATGGCTGTTATGGCTATGGCTATTGCTGCTATGGCTGCTGTGGCTATGACTGTTGCTGCTACGGCTATGACTATGGCTATGGCTATTGCTGCTATGGCTGTGGCTATGGCTACTGTGGCTATGGCTATGGCTATGGCTGCGATGGCTATATCTATGGTTGCTGTTGCTAATGCGTCTACCTGCTATGGCTATGGCTACGGCTGCTATGGCTGTCGCTATGCGTGCTATGGCTATGGCTATGGCTATTGCTATGGCTATGGCTATGGCTGCTATGGCTACGGCTATGGCTGCTATGGCTATGGCTATGGATGCTATGGCAATGGCTATGGCTGCTTTGGCTATGGCTAAAGCTGCTATGGCTATGGCTATGGCTGCTATGACTATGGCTATGCATGCTTTGGCTTTGGCTAAAGCTGCTATGGCTGTGGCTATGTCTGCTATGGCTATGGCCATTGCTGCTATGGCTATAGCTATGGCTATGGCTATGGCTGATATGGCTATGGCTATGGCTGCTATGGCTACGGCTGCTATGGCTATGCATATGGCAGCTATGGCAGTGGCTGCTATAGCTATGGCTATGGCTGCTAATGCTATGGATATGGCTATGGCTCCAATGGATATGGCTATGGTTGCTATGGTTATGGCTACGGCTGCTATGGCTATGGCTATGGCTACTATGGCTACGGCTATGGCTGCTATGGCTATGGCTATGGCTCCTATGGCTACGTCTATGGCTGCTATGGCTATGGCTATGGCTATGGCTGCTATGGATATAGCTATGGCTGCTATGTCTATGGCTGTGGCTATGGCTGCTATGGCTGTGGCTATGGCTATGGCTGCTATAGCTATGGCTATGGCTGCTAATGCTATGGATATGGCTATGGCTCCAATGGATATGGCTATGGCTGCTATGGTTATGGCTACGGCTGCTATGGCTATGGCTATGGCTGCTATGGCTACGGCTATGGCTGCTATGGCTATGGCTATGGCTGCTTCGGCTATGGCTGCTATAGCTATGGCTATGGCTGATATGGCTATGGCTACGACTGCTATGGCTATAGCTATGCCGATGAATGCTATGGCTATGGCTATGGCTGCTATGGTTGTGGCTATGGCTGCTATGGCTATGGCTACGGTTGCTAGGGCTGCTATGGCTATGGCTACGGCTGCTAGGGCTGCTATGGCGATGACTATTGCTGCTATGGCTGTGGCTATTGCTATGACTATGGCTGCTATGGCTATGGCTATGACTGCTATGTCTATGACTGGTATAGCTATGCCTATGGCTGCTACGGCTATGGCTATAACTGCTATGGCTATGGCATTGGCTGCTGCGGCTATGGCTATAACTGCTATGGCTATGGCATCGGCTAATGTGGCTATGGCTATGTCTTTGGCTGCTATGGCTATTGCTATTGCTGCTATGGCTATTGCTATGTGTATGGCAATGGCTGCGATGGCTACGGCTATGGCTGCTATGGCTATGGCTATGGCTGCTATAGCTATGGCTATGTCTGCTTTGGCTATGGCGGCTATAGCTATGGCTACGGCTGATATGGCTATGGTACCTATGCATATGGATATGGCTGCTATGGCCATGGCAATGGCTGCTATGGCCATGGCTATGGCTGCTATGGCTATGGTTACGGCTGCTATGGATATGGCTATGACTCCATTAGATATGCCTATAGCTGCTATAGCTACGGCTATGGCTAATATGCCTTTGGCTATAGCTGTTATGGCTATGGCTATGGCTGCTATGGCTATGGCTATGGCTGCTATGGCTGCTATGCCTATGGCTATTGCTGCTATGGCTACTGCTATGGCTATTGCTATGGCTGCTATGGCTATGGCTATGGCTGCTATGGCTGCTCTGGCTATGACTATTGCTGCTATGGCTATGGCTATGGCTATGGCAATTGCTGCTATGGCTGTGGCTATGGCTATGACAATGGCTGCTATGGCTATGGCAATGGCTGGTATATCTATGTTATAGGTATGCCTATGGCTGCTACGGCTATGGCTATAACTGCTATGAATATGGCATTGGCTACTGTGGCTATGGCTATGTCTATGTCTGCTATGGCTATGGCTATGGCTTTGGCTGCTATGGATATAGCTATGGCTGATGTGGCTATGGCTATTTCTGCAATGGCTATGGCTATGGCTATGGCTGATATGGCTATGGCTATGGCTGCTATGGCTATGGCTACTATAGCTATGGCTATGGCTGCTATTGCTATGACTATGGCTGCTTTGGCTATGGCTATGTCTGCTATGGCTGTGCCTATGGCTATTGCTGCTATGGCTACTGCTATGGCTATTGCTATGGCTGCTATGGCTATGGCTATGGCTGCTATGGCTGCTCTGGCTATGACTATTGCTGCTATGGCTATGGCTATGGCTATGGCAATTGCTGCTATTGCTGTGGCTATGGCTATGACAATGGCTGCTATGGCTATGACAATGGCTGCTATATCTATGTTATAGGTATGCCTATGGCTGCTACGGCTATGGCTATAACTGCTATGGCTATGGCATTGGCTACTGTGGCTATGGCTATGTCTATGGCTGCTATGGCTATGGCTATGGCTTTGGCTGCTATGGCTATGGCTATGGCTGCTATGTCTATGGCTGGTATAGCTATGCCTATGGCTGCTGCGGCTATGGCTATAACTGCTATGGCTATGGCATCGGCTAATCTGGCTATGGCTATGTCTATGGCTGCTATGGCTATTGCTATTGCTGCTATGGCTATGGCTATGGTTATGGCAATGGCTGCGACGGCTACGGCTATGGCTGCTATGGCTATGGCTATGGCTGCCATAGCTATGGCTATGGCTGCTTTGGCTATGGCTGCTATAGCTATGGCTATGGCTGATGTGGCTATGGTACATATACATATGGATATGGCTGCTGCGGCTATGGCTATGGCTGCAATGGCTATGGCTATGGCTATGGCTGATATGGCTATGGCTATGGCTGCTATGGCTATGGCTGTTGCTATGGCTGTTACGGCTGTGGCTATGGCTACGGCTGCTGTGGCTACGCCATTGGCTATGGCTCGTATGGCTATGGCTGTGGCGGCTATGGCTACGGCTGCTATGGCTATGGCTATGGCTGCTATGGCTATGGCTATGGCTGCTATGGCTATGGCTATGGCTACTATGGCTACGGCTATGGCTGCTATGGCTATGGCTATGGCTGCTATGGTTATGGCTACGGCTGCTTTGGCTGTGGCTATGGCTGCTATGGCTGTGGCTATGGCTATGGCTGCTGTGGCTATGGCTATGTCTGCTTTGGCTATGGCGGCTATAGCTATGGCTACGGCTGATATGGCTATGGTACCTATGCATATGGATATGGCTGCTATGGCCATGGCAATGGCTGCTATGGCCATGGCTATGGCTGCTATGGCTATGGTTACGGCTGCTATGGATATGGCTATGACTCCTTTAGATATGCCTATAGCTGCTATAGCTACGGCTATGGCTAATATGCCTTTGGCTATAGCTGTTATGGCTATGGCTATGGCTGCTATGGCTATGGCTATGGCTGCTATGGCTGCTATGCATATGGCTATTGCTGCTATGGCTACTGCTATGGCTATTGCTATGGCAGCTATGGCTATGGCTATGGCTGCTATGGCTGCTCTGGCTATGACTATTGCTGCTATGGCTATGGCTATGGCTATGGCAATTGCTGCTATGGCTGTGGCTATGGCTATGACAATGGCTGTTATGGCTATGGCAATGGCTGCTATATCTATGTTATAGGTATGCCTATGGCTGCTACGGCTATGGCTATAACTGATATGGCTATGGCATTGGCTACTGTGGCTATGGCTATGTCTATGGCTGCTATGGCTATGGCTATGGCTTTGGCTGCTATGGATATAGCTATGGCTGATGTGGCTATGGCTATTTCTGCAATGGCTATGGCTATGGCTATTGCTGATATGGCTATGGCTATGGCTGCAATGGCTATGGCTACTATAGCTATGGCTATGGCTGCTATTGCTATGACTATGGCTGCTTTGGCTATGGCTATGTCTGCTATGGCTGTGCCTATGGCTATTGCTGCTATGGCTACTGCTATGGCTATTGCTATGGCTGCTATGGCTATGGCTATGGCTGCTATGGCTGCTCTGGCTATGACTATTGCTGCTATGGCTATGGCTATGGCTATGGCAATTGCTGCTATGGCTGTGGCTATTGCTATGACTATGGCTGCTATGGCTATGGCTATGACTGCTATGTCTATGACTGGTATAGCTATGCCTATGGCTGCTACGGCTATGGCTATAACTGCTATGGCTATGGCATTGGCTGCTGCGGCTATGGCTATAACTGCTATGGCTATGGCATCGGCTAATGTGGCTATGGCTATGTCTTTGGCTGCTATGGCTATTGCTATTGCTGCTATGGCTATTGCTATGTGTATGGCAATGGCTGCGATGGCTACGGCTATGGCTGCTATGGCTATGGCTATGGCTGCTATAGCTATGGCTATGTCTGGTTTGGCTATGGCGGCTATAGCTATGGCTACGGCTGATATGGCTATGGTACCTATGCATATGGATATGGCTGCTATGGCCATGGCAATGGCTGCTATGGCCATGGCTATGGCTGCTATGGCTATGGTTACGGCTGCTATGGATATGGCTATGACTCCATTAGATATGCCTATAGCTGCTATAGCTACGGCTATGGCTAATATGCCTTTGGCTATAGCTGTTATGGCTATGGCTATGGCTGCTATGGCTATGGCTATGGCTGCTATGGCTGCTATGCCTATGGCTATTGCTGCTATGGCTACTGCTATGGCTATTGCTATGGCTGCTATGGCTATGGCTATGGCTGCTATGGCTGCTCTGGCTATGACTATTGCTGCTATGGCTATGGCTATGGCTATGGCAATTGCTGCTATGGCTGTGGCTATGGCTATGACAATGGCTGCTATGGCTATGGCAATGGCTGGTATATCTTTGTTATAGGTATGCCTATGGCTGCTACGGCTATGGCTATAACTGCTATGAATATGGCATTGGCTACTGTGGCTATGGCTATGTCTATGTCTGCTATGGCTATGGCTATGGCTTTGGCTGCTATGGATATAGCTATGGCTGATGTGGCTATGGCTATTTCTGCAATGGCTATGGCTATGGCTATGGCTGATATGGCTATGGCTATGGCTGCTATGGCTATGGCAACTATAGCTATGGCTATGGCTGCTATTGCTATGACTATGGCTGCTTTGGCTATGGCTATGTCTGCTATGGCTGTGCCTATGGCTATTGCTGCTATGGCTACTGCTATGGCTATTGCTATGGCTGCTATGGCTATGGCTATGGCTGCTATGGCTGCTCTGGCTATGACTATTGCTGCTATGGCTATGGCTATGGCTATGGCAATTGCTGCTATTGCTGTGGCTATGGCTATGACAATGGCTGCTATGGCTATGGCAATGGCTGCTATATCTATGTTATAGGTATGCCTATGGCTGCTACGGCTATGGCTATAACTGCTATGGCTATGGCATTGGCTACTGTGGCTATGGCTATGTCTATGGCTGCTATGGCTATGGCTATGGCTTTGGCTGCTATGGATATAGCTATGGCTGATGTGGCTATGGCTATTTCTGCAATGGCTATGGCTATGGCTATGGCTGATATGGCTATGGCTATGGCTGCTATGGCTATGGCTACTATAGCTATGGCTATGGCTGCTATTGCCATGACTATGGCTGCTTTGGCTATGGCTATGTCTGCTATGGCTGTGGCTATGGCTATGGCTGCTATGGCTATGGCTATGGCTGGTATGGCTGTATGGCTATTGCTATTGCTGCTATGGCTATGGCTATGGCTATGACTATGGCTGCGATGGCTACGGCTATGGCTGCTATGGCTGATGTGGCTATGGCTATTTCTGCAATGGCTATGGCTATGGCTATGGCTGCTATGGCTATGGCTATGGCTGCTATGTCTATGGCTGGTATAGCTATGCCTATGGCTGCTGCGGCTATGGCTATAACTGCTATGGCTATGGCATCGGCTAATCTGGCTATGGCTATGTCTATGGCTGCTATGGCTATTGCTATTGCTGCTATGGCTATGGCTATGGGTATGGCAATGGCTGCGACGGCTACGGCTATGGCTGCTATGGCTATGGCTATGGCTGCCATAGCTATGGCTATGGCTGCTTTGGCTATGGCTGCTATAGCTATGGCTATGGCTGATGTGGCTATGGTACATATACATATGGATATGGCTGCTGCGGCTATGGCTATGGCTGCAATGGCTATGGCTATGGCTATGGCTGATATGGCTATGGCTATGGCTGCTATGGCTATGGCTGTTGCTATGGCTGTTACGGCTGTGGCTATGGCTACGGCTGCTGTGGCTACGCCATTGGCTATGGCTCGTATGGCTATGGCTGTGGCGGCATTGGCTACGGCTGCTATGGCTATGGCTATGGCTGCTATGGCTATGGCTATGGCTGCTATGGCTATGGCTATGGCTACTATGGCTACGGCTATGGCTGCTATGGCTATGGCTATGGCTGCTATGGTTATGGCTACGGCTGCTTTGGCTGTGGCTATGGCTGCTATGGCTGTGGCTATGGCTATGGCTGCTGTGGCTATGGCTATGGCTGCTTTGGCTATGGCTGCTATAGCTATGGCTATGGCTGATATGGCTATGGCTACGGCTGCTATTGCTATGGCTGCGGCTGCTATGGTTATCGCTATGCGTGCTATTGCTATGGCTATGACTGCTATGGCTATGGATACGGCTGCTATGGCTGTCGCTATGCGTGCTATGGCTATGACTATGGCTGCTATGGCTATGGCTATGGCTGCTATGGCTGCTATGCCTATGGCTATTGCTGCTATGGCTGTGGCTATGGCTACTGTGGCTATGGCTATGGCTATGGCTGCGATGGCTATGTCTATGGTTGCTGTTGCTAATGCGTCTATCTGCTATGGCTATGGCTACGGCTGCTATGGCTGTCGCTATGCGTGCTATGGCTATGGCTATGGCTATTGCTATGGCTATGGCTATGGCTGCTATGGCTACGGCTATGGCTGCTATGGCTATGGCTATGGATGCTATGGCAATGGCTATGGCTGCTTTGGCTATGGCTAAAGCTGCTATGGCTATGGCTATGGCTGCTATGACTATGGCTATGGATGCTTTGGCTTTGGCTAAGGCTGCTATGGCTGTGGCTATGTCTGCTATGGCTATGGCCATTGCTGCTATGGCTATGGCTATGGCTATGGCTGATATGGCTATGGCTATGGCTGCTATGGCTACGGCTGCTATGGCTATGCATATGGCAGCTATGTCAGTGGCTGCTATAGCTATGGCTATGGCTGCTAATGCTATGGATATGGCTATGGCTCCAATGGATATGGCTATGGCTGCTATGGTTATGGCCACGGCTGCTATGGCTATGGCTATGGCTACTATGGCTACGGCTATGGCTGCTATGGCTATGGCTATGGCTGCTATGGTTATGGCTACGGCTGCTTTGTCTATGGCTATGGCTACTATGGCTACGGCTATGGCTGCTATGGCTATGGCTATGGCTGCTATGTCTATGGCTGGTATAGCTATGCCTATGGCTGCTGCGGCTATGGCTATAACTGCTATGGCTATGGCATCGGCTAATCTGGCTATGGCTATGTCTATGGCTGCTATGGCTATTGCTATTGCTGCTATGGCTATGGCAATGGGTATGGCAATGGCTGCGACGGCTACGGCTATGACTGCTATGGCTATGGCTATGGCTGCCATAGCTATGGCTATGGCTGCTTTGGCTATGGCTGCTATAGCTATGGCTATGGCTGATGTGGCTATGGTACCTATACATGTGGATATGGCGGCTGCGGCTATGGCTATTGCTGCAATGGCTATGGCTATGGCTATGGCTGATATGGCTATGGCTATGGCTGCTATGGCTATGGCTGTTGCTATGGCTGTTACGGCTGTGGCTATGGCTACGGCTGCTGTGGCTACGCCATTGGCTATGGCTCGTATGGCTATGGCTGTGGCTGCTATGGCTACGGCTGCTATGGCTATGGCTATGGCTGCTATGGCTATGGCTATGGCTGCTATGGCTATGGCTGTGGCTGCTTTGGCTATGGCTGCTATAGCTATGTCTATGGCTGATATGGCTATGGCTATAGCAGCTGTGGCTATGGCTATGGGTACTTTGGCTATGGCTATGGCTGATATGGCTATGGCTATGGCTGCTATGGCTATGGCTATGCCTGCGATGGCTACGGCTATGGCTGCTATGGCTATGGCTATGGCTCCTATGGCTACGTCTATGGCTGCTTCGGCTATGGCTGCTATAGCTATGCCTATGGCTGATATGGCTATGGCTACGACTGCTATGGCTATGGCTATGCCGATGAATGCTATGACTATGGCTATGGCTGCTATGGTTGTGGCTATGGCTGCTATGGCTATGGCTACGGCTGCTAGGGCTGCTATGGCTATGGCTACGGCTGCTAGGGCTGCTATGGCGATGACTATTGCTGCTATGGCTGTGGCTATTGCTATGACTATGGCTGCTATGGCTATGGCTATGACTGCTATGTCTATGACTGGTATAGCTATGCCTATGGCTGCTACGGCTATGGCTATAACTGCTATGGCTATGGCATTGGCTGCTGCGGCTATGGCTATAGCTGCTATGGCTATGGCATCGGCTAATGTGGCTATGGCTATGTCTTTGGCTGCTATGGCTATTGCTATTGCTGCTATGGCTATGGCTATGTGTATGGCAATGGCTGCGATGGCTACGGCTATGGCTGCTATGGCTATGGCTATGGCTGCTATAGCTATGGCTATGTCTGCTTTGGCTATGGCGGCTATAGCTATGGCTACGGCTGATATGGCTATGGTACCTATGCATATGGATATGGCTGCTATGGCCATGGCAATGGCTGCTATGGCCATGGCTATGGCTGCTATGGCTATGGTTACGGCTGCGATGGATATGGCTATGACTCCTTTAGATATGCCTATAGCTGCTATAGCTACGGCTATGGCTAATATGCCTTTGGCTATAGCTGTTATGGCTATGGCTATGGCTGCTATGGCTATGGCTATGGCTGCTATGGCTGCTATGCCTATGGCTATTGCTGCTATGGCTACTGCTATGGCTATTGCTATGGCTGCTATGGCTATGGCTATGGCTGCTCTGGCTGCTCTGGCTATGACTATTGCTGCTATGGCTATGGCTATGGCTATGGCAATTGCTGCTATGGCTGTGGCTATGGCTATGACAATGGCTGCTATAGCTATGGCAATGGCTGCTATATCTATGTTAAAGGTATGCCTATGGCTGCTACGGCTATGGCTATAACTGCTATGGCTATGGCATTGGCTACTGTGGCTATGGCTATGTCTATGGCTGCTATGGCTATGGCTATGGCTTTGGCTGCTATGGATATAGCTATGGCTGATGTGGCTATGGCTACGGCTGCTGTGGCTATGGCTGCGGCTGCTATGGTTATCGCTAAGCGTGCTATTGCTATGGCTATGGCTGCTATGGCTATGACTAAGGCTGCTATGGCTGCTGTGGCTATGGCTATTGCTGCTATGGCTACTGCTATGGCTACGGCTATGGCTGCTATGGCTACGGCTATGGCTGCTATAGCTATGGCTATGGCTGCTATGGCTATGGCTACGGCTGCTGTGGCTATGGCTGCGGCTGCTATGGTTATCGCTAAGCGTGCTATTGCTATGGCTATGGCTGCTATGGCTATGACTAAGGCTGCTATGGCTGCTGTGGCTATGGCTATTGCTGCTATGGCTACTGCTATGGCTACGGCTATGGCTGCTATGGCTACGGCTATGGCTGCTATAGCTATGGCTATGGCTGATATGGCTATGGCTATGGCTGCTATGGCTATGGATATGGCGATGGCTGCTATAGCTATGGCTAAGGGTACTTTGGCTATGGCTATGGCTGATATGGCTACGGCTATGGCTGCTATGGCTATGGCTATGGCTGTTATGGCTATGGCTACGGCTGCTATGGCTATGGCTGCGGCTATTATGGCTATGGCTATGCGTGCTATTGCTATGGCTATGGCTGCTATGGCTATGGCTATGGCTGCTATGGCTATGGCTATGGCGATGGCTGCTATAGCTATGGCTGTGGCTGCTATGGCTATGGCTATGGCTGCTATGGCTATCGCTATGGCTGCTATGCTTATCGCTGCTATGGCTATGGCTGGTATAGCTATGGCTGCTATAGCTGTGGCTATGGCTGCTATTGCCATGACTATGGCTGCTATGGCAATGGCCAAGGGTGCTATGGCTATGGCTGCTATGGCAATGGCCAAGGCTGCTATGTCTATGGCTATGACTATGGCTGCTATGACTATGGCTATGGCTGCCATGTCTATGGCTGGTATAGCTATGACTATGGCTGCTACGGCTATGGCTACAGCTGCTATGGCTATGGCTATGGCTGCTATGGATATATCTGTGGCTGCTATGGCTATGTCTATGGCTACGTCTTGTATGGCCATCGCTATGGCTGCTGTGGCAGTGGCTATGGCTGCTATGGCTATAGCTACGGCTGCTAGGGCTGCTATGGCGATGAATATTGCTGCCATGGCTGTGGCTATGGCAATGACTATGGCTGCTATGGCTATGGCTATGGCTGCTATGTCTATGACTGGTATAGCTATGCCTATGGCTGCTACGGCTATGGCTATAACTGCTATGGCTATGGCATTGGCTGCTGCGGCTATGGCTATAGCTGCTATGGCTATGGCATCGGCTAATGTGGCTATGGCTATGTCTTTGGCTGCTATGGCTATTGCTATTGCTGCTATGGCTATGGCTATGTGTATGGCAATGGCTGCGATGGCTACGGCTATGGCTGCTATGGCTATGGCTATGGCTGCTATAGCTATGGCTATGTCTGCTTTGGCTATGGCGGCTATAGCTATGGCTACGGCTGATATGGCTATGGTACCTATGCATATGGATATGGCTGCTATGGCCATGGCAATGGCTGCTATGGCCATGGCTATGGCTGCTATGGCTATGGTTACGTCTGCGATGGATATGGCTATGACTCCTTTAGATATGCCTATAGCTGCTATAGCTACGGCTATGGCTAATATGCCTTTGGCTATAGCTGTTATGGCTATGGCTATGGCTGCTATGGCTGCTATGCCTATGGCTATTGCTGCTATGGCTACTGCTATGGCTATTGCTATGGCTGCTATGGCTATGGCTATGGCTGCTCTGGCTGCTCTGGCTATGACTATTGCTGCTATGGGTATGGCTATGGCTATGGCAATTGCTGCTATGGCTGTGGCTATGGCTATGACAATGGCTGCTATAGCTATGGCAATGGCTGCTATATCTATGTTAAAGGTATGCCTATGGCTGCTACGGCTATGGCTATAACTGCTATGGCTATGGCATTGGCTACTGTGACTATGGCTATGTCTATGGCTGCTATGGCTATGGCTATGGCTTTGGCTGCTATGGATATAGCTATGGCTGATGTTGCTATGGCTATTTCTGCAATGGCTATGGCTATGGCTATGGCTGATATGGCTATGGCTATGGCTGCTATGCCTATGGCTATTGCTGCTATGGCTACTGCTATGGCTATGGCTATATCTATGGCTGCTATGGATATAGCTATGGCTGCTATGGATATAGCTATGGCTGTTATGGCTATGGCTATGGCTGCTTTCGCTATGGCTGCTATAGCTATGGCTATGGCTGATATGGCTAAGGCTATGACTGCTATGGCTATGGCTATTCCGATGACTGCTATGGCTATGGCTACGGCTGCTATAGTTATGGCTATGGATGCTATGGCAATGGCCTTGGCTGCTATGGCTATGGCTATGGCTGCTAATGCTATGGCTATGGCTATGGCTGCAATGGCTATGTCTATGACTGGTATAGCTATGCCTATGGCTGCTACGGCTATGGCTATAATTGCTATGGCTATGGCATTGGCTGCTGTGGCTACGGCTATGGCTATGACAATGGCTGCTATGGCTATGGCTATGGCTGCTATGTCTATGGCGGGTATAGCTATGCCTATGGCTGCTACGGCTATGGCTATAATTGCTATGGCTATGGCATTGGCTGCTGTGGCTATGGCTATGGCTATGACAATGGCTGCTATGGCAATGGCTATGGCTGCTATGTCTATGGCGGGTATAGCTATGCCTATGGCTGCTACGGCTATGGCTATAACTGATATGGCTATGGCATCGGCTAATGTGGCTATGGCTATGTCTATGGCTGCTATGGCTATGGCTATGGCTATGGCTGCTATGGATATAGCTATCGCTGCTATGTCAACGGCTATTGCTATGGCTGCTATGGCTATGTCTATGGCTGCTATGGCAATGGCTGCTATAGCTATGGCTATGGCTGCTAATGCTTTGGCTACGGCTATGGCTCCTATGGATAAGGCTGTGCCTGCTATGGTTATGGCTATGGCTGCTATGGCTATGGCTACGGCTGCTATGGCTATCGCTGCGGCTGCTATGGCTATCGCTATGCGTGCTAATGCTATGGCTATGGCTGCTATGGATATGGCTATGGCCGCTATGGCTGGTATGGCTATGGCTATTGCGGCTATGGCTACGTCTGCTATGGCTATGGCTGCGGCTGCTATGGCTATCGCTGTGTGTGCTATTGCTAATTCTGCTATGGCTATGGCTATGGCTATGGCTATGCCTGCGATGGCTACGGCTATGGCTGCTATGATTACGGCTATGGCTGCTATGGCTATGGCTATGGCTGCTATGGCTATGGCTATGGATGCTATGGCTATGACTCTGGCTGCTAAGGCTATGGCAATGGCTATGGCTCCTATGGATATGGCTATGGCTGCTGTGGCTATAGCTATGGCTGCTATGGCTATGGCCATTGCTGCTATGGCTATGGCTATGGCTATGCATATGGCAGCTATGGCAGTGGCTGCTATAGCTATGGCTATGGCTGCTAATGCTATGGATATGGCTTTGTCTCCAATGGATATGGCTATGGCTGCTATGGTTATGGCTACGGCTGCTATGGCTATGGCTATGGCTACTATGGCTACGGCTATCGCTGCTATGGCTATGGCTATGGCTGCTATGTCTATGGCTGGTATAGCTATGCCTATGGCTGCTGCGGCTATGGCTTTAACTGCTATGGCTATGGCATCGGCTAATCTGGCTATGGCTATGTCTATGGCTGCTATGGCTATTGCTATTGCTGCTATGGCTATGGCTATGGGTATGGCAATGGCTGCGACGTCTACGGCTATGGCTGCTATGGCTATGGCTATGGCTGCCATAGCTATGGCTATGGCTGCTTTGGCTATGGCTGCTATAGCTATGGCTATGGCTGATGTGGCTATGGTACCTATACATATGGATATGGCTGCTGCGGCTATGGCTATGGCTGCAATGGCTATGGCTATGTCTATGGCTGCTATGGCTATGGCTATGGCTATGGCTGCTATGGATATAGCTATCGCTGCTATGTCAATGGCTATTGCTATGGCTGCTATGGCTATGTCTATGGCTGCTATGGCAATGGCTGCAATGGCTATGGCTCTGGCTATGGCTGATATGGCTACGTCTATGGCTGCTATGGCTATGGCTATGGCTATGGCTGCTATGGATATAGCTATGGCTGCTATGTCTATGGCTGTGGCTATGGCTGCTATGGCTGTGGCTATGGCTATGTCTGCTGTGGCTATGGCTATGGCTGCTTTGGCTATGGCTGCTATAGCTATGGCTATGGCTGATATGGCTATGGCTACGGCTGCTATTGCTATGGCTGCGGCTGCTATGGTTATCGCTATGCGTGCTATTGCTATGGCTATGGCTGCTATGGCTATGGATACGGCTGCTATGGCTGTCGCTATGCGTGCTATGGCTATGACTATGGCTGCTATGGCTATGGCTGCTATAGCTATGGCTATGTCTGCTATGGCTATGGTTACGGCTGCTATGGATATGGCTATGACTCCTTTAGATATGCCTATAGCTGCTATAGCTACGGCTATGGCTAATATGCCTTTGGCTATAGCTGTTATGGCTATGGCTATGGCTGCTATGGCTATGGCTATGGCTGCTATGGCTGCTATGCCTATGGCTATTGCTGCTATGGCTACTGCTATGGCTATTGCTATGGCAGCTATGGCTATGGCTATGGCTGCTATGGCTGCTCTGGCTATGACTATGGCTGCTATGGCTATGGCTATGGCTATGGCAATTGCTGCTATGGCTGTGGCTATGGCTATGACAATGGCTGCTATGGCTATGGCAATGGCTGCTATATCTATGTTATAGGTATGCCTATGGCTGCTACGGCTATGGCTATAACTGCTATGGCTATGGCATTGGCTACTGTGGCTATGGCTATGTCTATGGCTGCTATGGCTATGGCTATGGCTTTGGCTGCTATGGATATAGCTATGGCTGATGTGGCTATGGCTATTTCTGCAATGGCTATGGCTATGGCTATGGCTGATATGGCTATGGCTATGGCTGCTATGGCTATGGCTACTATAGCTATGGCTATGGCTGCTATTGCTATGACTATGGCTGCTTTGGCTATGGCTATGTCTGCTATGGCTGTGCCTATGGCTATTGCAGCTATGGCTACTGCTATGGCTATTGCTATGGCTGCTATGGCTATGGCTATGGCTGCTATGGCTGCTCTGGCTATGACTATTGCTGCTATGGCTATGGCTATGGCTATGGCAATTGCTGCTATGGCTGTGGCTATTGCTATGACTATGGCTGCTATGGCTATGGCTATGACTGCTATGTCTATGACTGGTATAGCTATGCCTATGGCTGCTACGGCTATGGCTATAACTGCTATGGCTATGGCATTGGCTGCTGCGGCTATGGCTATAACTGCTATGGCTATGGCATCGGCTAATGTGGCTATGGCTATGTCTTTGGCTGCTAGGGCTATTGCTATTGCTGCTATGGCTATTGCTATGTGTATGGCAATGGCTGCGATGGCTACGGCTATGGCTGCTATGGCTATGGCTATGGCTGCTATAGCTATGGCTATGTCTGCTTTGGCTATGGCGGCTATAGCTATGGCTACGGCTGATATGGCTATGGTACCTATGCATATGGATATGGCTGCTATGGCCATGGCAATGGCTGGTATGGCCATGGCTATGGCTGCTATGGCTATGGTTACGGCTGCTATGGATATGGCTATGACTCCTTTAGATATGCCTATAGCTGCTATAGCTACGGCTATGGCTAATGTGCCTTTGGCTATAGCTGTTATGGCTATGGCTATGGCTGCTATGGCTATGGCTGCTATGGCTGCTATGCCTATGGCTATTGCTGCTATGGCTACTGCTATGGCTATTGCTATGGCTGCTATGGCTATGGCTATGGCTGCTATGGCTGCTCTGGCTATGACTATTGCTGCTATGGCTATGGCTATGGCTATGGCAATTGCTGCTATGGCTGTGGCTATGGCTATGACAATGGCTGCTATGGCTATGGCAATGGCTGCTATATCTATGTTATAGGTATGCCTATGGCTGCTACGGCTATGGCTATAACTGCTATGAATATGGCATTGGCTACTGTGGCTATGGCTATGTCTATGTCTGCTATGGCTATGGCTTTGGCTGCTATGGATATAGCTATGGCTGATGTGGCTATGGCTATTTCTGCAATGGCTATGGCTATGGCTATGGCTGATATGGCTATGGCTATGGCTGCTATGGCTATGGCTACTATAGCTATGGCTATGGCTGCTATTGCTATGACTATAGCTGCTTTGGCTATGGCTATGTCTGCTATGGCTGTGGCTATGGCTATGGCTGCTACGGCTATGGCTATGGCTGGTATGGCTGTATGGCTATTGCTATTGCTGCTATGGCTATGGCTATGGCTATGACTATGGCTGCGATGGCTACGGCTATGGGTGCTATGACTATGGCTATTGCTGCTATGGCTACTGCTATGGCTATGGCTATGTCTATGGCTGCTATGGATATAGCTATGGCTGCTATGGATATAGCTATGGCTGTTATGGCTATGGCTATTGCTGCTATGGCTGCTGTGGCTATGACTGTTGCTGCTACGGCTATGACTATGGCTATGGCTATTGCTGCTATGGCTGTGGCTATGGCTACTGTGGCTATGGCTATGGCTATGGCTGCGATGGCTATGTCTATGGTTGCTGTTGCTAATGCGTCTACCTGCTATGGCTATGGCTACGGCTGCTATGGCTGTCGCTATGCGTGCTATGGCTATGGCTATGGCTATTGCTATGGCTATGGCTGCTATGGCTACGGCTATGGCTGCTATGGCTATGGCTATGCCTGCTATGGTTATGGCTACGGCTGCTGTGGCCATGGCTGCGGCTGCTATGGCTATCGCTATTCGTGCTATTGCTATGGCTATGGCTGCTATGGCTATGGCTATGGCTTCTATGGCTGCTATGCCTATGGCTATTGCTGCTATGGCTACTGCTATGGCTATGGCTATGTCTATGGCTGCTATGGATATAGCTATGGCTGCTATGGATATAGCTATGGCTGTTATGGCTATGGCTATTGCTGCTATGGCTGCTGTGGCTATGACTGTTGCTGCTACGGCTATGACTATGGCTATGGCTATTGCTGCTATGGCTGTGGCTATGGCTACTGTGGCTATGGCTATGGCTATGGCTGCGATGGCTATGTCTATGGTTGCTGTTGCTAATGCGTCTACCTGCTATGGCTATGGCTACGGCTGCTATGGCTGTCGCTATGCGTGCTATGGCTATGGCTATGGCTATTGCTATGGCTATGGCTATGGCTGCTATGGCTACGGCTATGGCTGCTATGGCTATGGCTATGGATGCTATGGCAATGGCTATGGCTGCTTTGGCTATGGCTAAAGCTGCTATGGCTATGGCTATGGCTGCTATGACTATGGCTATGCATGCTTTGGCTGTGGCTAAAGCTGCTATGGCTGTGGCTATGTCTGCTATGGCTATGGCCATTGCTGCTATGGCTATGGCTATGGCTATGGCTATGGCTGATATGGCTATGGCTATGGCTGCTATGGCTACGGCTGCTATGGCTATGCATATGGCAGCTATGGCAGTGGCTGCTATAGCTATGGCTATGGCTGCTAATGCTATGGATATGGCTATGGCTCCAATGGATATGGCAATGGCTGCTATGGTTATGGCTACGGCTGCTATGGCTATGGCTATGGCTACTATGGCTACGGCTATGGCTGCTATGGCTATGGCTATGGCTGCTATGTCTATGGCTGGTATAGCTATGCCTATGGCTGCTGCGGCTATGGCTTTAACTGCTATGGCTATGGCATCGGCTAATCTGGCTATGGGTATGTCTATGGCTGCTATGGCTATTGCTATTGCTGCTATGGCTATGGCTATGGGTATGGCAATGGCTGCGACGGCTACGGCTATGGCTGCTATGGCTATGGCTATGGCTGCCATAGCTGTGGCTATGGCTGCTTTGGCTATGGCTGCTATAGCTATGGCTATGGCTGATGTGGCTATGGTACCTATACATATGGATATGGCTGCTGCGGCTATGGCTATGTCTGCAATGGCTATGGCTATGGCTATGGCTGATATGGCTATGGCTATGGCTGCTATGGCTATGGCTGTTGCTATGGCTGTTGCGGCTGTGGCTATGGCTACGGCCGCTGTGGCTACGCCATTGGCTATGGCTCGTATGGCTATGGCTGTGGCTGCTATGGCTACGGCTGCTATGGCTATGGCTATGGCTGCTATGGCTATGGCTATGGCTGCTATGGCTATGGCTATGGCTGCTTTGGCTATGGCTGCTATAGCTATGGCTATGGCTGATATATCTATGGCTATAGCAGCTATGGCTATGGCTATGGGTACTTTGGCTATGGCTATGGCTGATATGGCTATGGCTATGGCTGCTATGGCTATGGCTATGCCTGCGATGGCTACGGCTATGGCTGCTATGGCTATGGCTATGGCTCCTATGGCTACGTCTATGGCTGCTATGGCTATGGCTATGGCTATGGCTGCTATGGATATAGCTATGGCTGCTATGTCTATGGCTGTGGCTATGGCTGCTATGGCTGTGGCTATGGCTATGGCTGCTGTGGCTATGGCTATGGCTGCTTTGGCTATGGCTGCTATAGCTTTGGCTATGGCTGATATGGCTATGGTACCTATACATATGGATATGGCTGCTGCGGCTATGGCTATGGCTGCAATGGCTATGGCTGTGGCTATGTCTGCTATGGCTATGGCCATTGCTGCTATGGCCATGGCTATGGCTATGGCTGATATGGCTATGGCTATGGCAGCTATGGCAGTGGCTGCTATAGCTATGGCTATGGCTGCTAATGCTATGGATATGGCTATGGCTCCAATGGATATGGCTATGGCTGCTATGGTTATGGCTACGGCTGCTATGGCTATGGCTATGGCTGCTATGGCAACGGCTATGGCTGCTATGGCTATGGCTATGGCTGCTTCGGCTATGGCTGCTATAGCTATGGCTATGGCTGATATGGCTATGGCTACGACTGCTATGGCTATGGCTATGCCGATGAATGCTATGGCTATGGCTATGGCTGCTATGGTTGTGGCTATGGCTGCTATGGCTATGGCTACGGCTGCTAGGGCTGCTATGGCTATGGCTACGGCTGCTAGGGCTGCTATGGCGATGACTATTGCTGCTATGGCTGTGGCTATTGCTACGGCTATGGCTATAACTGCTATGGCTATGGCATTGGCTGCTGCGGCTATGTCTATAACTGCTATGGCTATGGCATCGGCTAATGTGGCTATGGCTATGTCTTTGGCTGCTATGGCTATTGCTATTGCTGCTATGGCTATGGCTATGTGTATGGCAATGGCTGCGATGGCTACGGCTATGGCTGCTATGGATATGGCTATGGCTGCTATAGCTATGGCTATGTCTGCTTTGGCTATGGCGGCTATAGCTATGGCTACGGCTGATATGGCTATGGTACCTATGCATATGGATATGGCTGCTATGGCCATGGCAATGGCTGCTATGGCCATGGCTATGGCTGCTATGGCTATGGTTACGGCTGCTATGGATATGGCTATGACTCCTTTAGATATGCCTATAGCTGCTATAGCTACGGCTATGGCTAATATGCCTTTGGCTATAGCTGTTATGGCTATGGCTATGGCTGCTATGGCTATGGCTATGGCTGCTATGGCTGCTATGCCTATGGCTATTGCTGCTATGGCTACTGCTATGGCTATTGCTATGGCAGCTATGGCTATGGCTATGGCTGCTATGGCTGCTCTGGCTATGACTATTGCTGCTATGGCTATGGCTATGGCTATGGCAATTGCTGCTATGGCTGTGGCTATGGCTATGACAATGGCTGCTATGGCTATGGCAATGGCTGCTATATCTATGTTATAGGTATGCCTATGGCTGCTACGGCTATGGCTATAACTGCTATGGCTATGGCATTGGCTACTGTGGCTATGGCTATGTCTATGGCTGCTATGGCTATGGCTATGGCTTTGGCTGCTATGGATATAGCTATGGCTGATGTGGCTATGGCTATTTCTGCAATGGCTATGGCTATGGCTATGGCTGCTATGGCTATGGCTACTATAGCTATGGCTATGGCTGCTATTGCTATGACTATGGCTGCTTTGGCTATGGCTATGTCTGCTATGGCTGTGCCTATGGCTATTGCTGCTATGGCTACTGCTATGGCTATTGCTATGGCTGCTATGGCTATGGCTATGGCTGCTATGGCTGCTCTGGCTATGACTATTGCTGCTATGGCTATGGCTATGGCTATGGTAATTGCTGCTATGGCTGTGGCTATGGCTATGACAATGGCTGCTATGGCTATAGCAATGGCTGCTATATCTATGTTATAGGTATGCCTATGGCTGCTACGGCTATGGCTATAACTGCTATGGCTATGGCATTGGCTACTGTGGCTATGGCTATGTCTATGGCTGCTATGGCTATGGCTAAGGCTTTGGCTGCTATGGATATAGCTATGGCTGATCTGGCTATGGCTATTTCTGCAATGGCTATGGCTATGGCTATGGCTGATATGGCTATGGCTATGGCTGCTATGGCTATGGCTACTATAGCTATGGCTATGGCTGCTATTGCTATGACTATGGCTGCTTTGGCTATGGCTATGTCTGCTATGGCTGTGGCTATGGCTATGGCTGCTACGGCTGTGGCTAAGGCTGGTATGGCTGTATGGCTATTGCTATTGCTGCTATGGCTATGGCTATGGCTATGACTATGGCTGCGATGGCTACGGCTATGGCTGCTATGGCTATGGCTATGGCTGCTATGGCTATGGCTATGCCTGCTATGGTTATGGCTACGGCTGCTGTGGCTATGGCTGCGGCTGCTATGGCTATCGCTATTCGTGCTATTGCTATGGCTATGGCTGCTATGGCTATGGCTATGGCTTCTATGGCTGCTATGCCTATGGCTATTGCTGCTATGGCTACTGCTATGGCTATGGCTATGTCTATGGCTGCTATGGATATAGCTATGGCTGCTATGGATATAGCTATGGCTGTTATGGCTCTGGCTATTGCTGCTATGGCTGCTGTGGCTATGACTGTTGCTGCTACGGCTATGACTATGGCTATGGCTGTTGCTGCTATGCCTGTGGCTATGGCTACTGTGGCTATGGCTATGGATATGGCTGCGATGGCTATGTCTATGGTTGCTGTTGCTAATGCGTCTATCTGCTATGGCTATGGCTACTATAGCTATGGCTATGGCTGCTATTGCTATGACTATGGCTGCTTTGGCTATGGCTATGTCTGCTATGGCTGTGGCTATGGCTATGGCTGCTATGGCTATGGCTATGGCTGGTATGGCTGTATGGCTATTGCTATTGCTGCTATGGCTATGGCTATGGCTATGACTATGGCTGCGAAGGCTACGGCTATGGCTGCTATGGCTATGGCTATGGCTGCTATGGCTATGGCTATGCCTGCTATGGTTATGACTACGGCTGCTATGGCTATGGCTGCGGCTGCTATGGCTATCGCTATTCGTGCTATTGCTATGGCTATGGCTGCTATGGCTATGGCTATGGCTATGGCTATGGCTATGGCTGCGATGGCTACGGCTATGGCTGCTATGGCTATGTCTATGGCTGCTATGGCTATGGCTATGCCTGCTATGGTTATGGCTACGGCTGCTATGGCTATGGCTGCGGCTGCTATGGCTATCGCTATTCGTGCTATTGCTATGGCTATGGCTGCTATGGCTATGGCTATGGCTTCTATGGCTGCTATGCCTATGGCTATTGCTGCTATGGCTACTGCTATGGCTATGGCTATGTCTATGGCTGCTATGGATATAGCTATGGCTGCTATGGATATAGCTGTGGCTGTTATGGCTATGGCTATTGCTGCTATGGCTGCTGTGGCTATGACTGTTGCTGCTACGGCTATGACTATGGCTATGGCTATTGCTGCTATGGCTGTGGCTATGGCTGCTGTGGCTATGGCTATGGCTATGGC
This sequence comes from Calliopsis andreniformis, assembly GCF_051401765.1. Taxonomy (NCBI): domain Eukaryota; kingdom Metazoa; phylum Arthropoda; class Insecta; order Hymenoptera; family Andrenidae; genus Calliopsis; species Calliopsis andreniformis. Next base: position 188,647 of record NW_027480671.1, read on the forward strand.
TGCGATGGCTATGTCTATGGATGCTGTTGCTAATGCGTCTATCTGCTATGGCTATGGCTACGGCTGCTATGGCTGTCGCTATGCGTGCTATGGCTATGGCTATGGCTATTGCTATGGCTATGGCTATGGCTGCTTTGGCTCCGGCTATGGCTGCTATGGCTATGGCTATGGATGCTATGGCAATGGCTATGGCTGCTTTGGCTATGGCTAAAGCTGCTATGGCTATGGCTATGGCTGCTATGACTATGGCTATGGATGCTTTGGCTTTGGCTAAAGCTGCTATGGCTGTGGCTATGTCTGCTATGGCTATGGCCATTGCTGCTATGGCTATGGCTATGGCTATGGCTGATATGGCTATGGCTATGGCTGCTATGGCTACGGCTGCTATGGCTATGCATATGGCAGCTATGGCAGTGGCTGCTATAGCTATGGCTATGGCTGCTAATGCTATGGATATGGCTATGGCTCCAATGGATATGGCTATGGCTGCTATGGTTATGGCTACGGCTGCTATGGCTATGGCTATGGCTACTATGGCTACGGCTATGGCTGCTTTGGCTATGGCTATGGCTGCTATGTCTATGGCTGGTATAGCTATGCCTATGGCTGCTGCGGCTATGGCTATAGCTGCTATGGCTATGGCATCGGCTAATCTGGCTATGGCTATGTCTATGGCTGCTATGGCTATTGCTATTGCTGCTATGGCTATGGCTATGGGTACGGCAATGGCTGCGACGGCTACGGCTATGGCTGCTATGGCTATGGCTATGGCTGCCATAGCTGTGGCTATGGCTGCTTTGGCTATGGCTGCTATAGCTATGGCTATGGCTGATGTGGCTATGGTACCTATACATATGGATATGGCTGCTGCGGCTATGGCTATGGCTGCAATGGCTATGGCTATGGCTATGGCTGATATGGCTATGGCTATGGCTGCTATGGCTATGGCTGTTGCTATGGCTGTTACGGCTGTGGCTATGGCTACGGCTGCTGTGGCTACGCCATTGGCTATGGCTCGTATGGCTATGGCTGTGGCTGCTATGGCTACGGCTGCTATGGCTATGGCTATGGCTGCTATGGCTATGGCTATGGCTGCTATGGCTATGGCTATGGCTGCTTTGGCTATGGCTGCTATAGCTATAGCTATGGCTGATATGGCTATGGCTATAGCAGCTATGGCTATGGCTATGGGTACTTTGGCTATGGCTATGGCTGATATGGCTATGGCTATGGCTGCTATGGCTATGGCTATGCCTGCGATGGCTACGGCTATGGCTGCTATGGCTATGGCTATGGCTCCTATGGCTACGTCTATGGCTGCTATGGCTATGGCTATGGCTATGGCTGCTATGGATATAGCTATGGCTGCTATGTCCATGGCTGTGGCTATGGCTGCTATGGCTGTGGCTATGGCTATGGCTGCTGTGGCTATGGCTATGGCTGCTTTGGCTATGGCTGCTATAGCTATGGCTATGGCTGATATGGCTATGGCTACGGCTGCTATTGCTATGGCTTCGGCTGCTATGGTTATCGCTATGCGTGCTATTGCTATGGCTATGACTGCTATGGGTATGGATACGGATGCTATGCCTGTCGCTATGCGTGCTATGGCTATGACTATGGCGGCTATGGCTATGGCTATGGCTGCTATGGCTGCTATGCCTATGGCTATTGCTGCTATGGCTGTGGCTATGGCTACTGTGGCTATGGCTATGGCTATGGCTGCGATGGCTATGTCTATGGATGCTGTTGCTAATGCGTCTATCTGCTATGGCTATGGCTACGGCTGCTATGGCTGTCGCTATGCGTGCTATGGCTATGGCTATGGCTATTGCTATGGCTATGGCTATGGCTGCTATGGCTACGGCTATGGCTGCTATGGCTATGGCTATGCATGCTATGGCAATGGCTATGGCTGCTTTGGCTATGGCTAAAGCTGCTATGGCTATGGCTATGGCTGCTATGACTATGGCTATGGATGCTTTGGCTTGGCTAAAGCTGCTATGGCTGTGGCTATGTCTGCTATGGCTATGGCCATTGCTGCTATGGCTATGGCTATGGCTATGGCTGATATGGCTATGGCTATGGCTGCTATGGCTACGGCTGCTATGGCTATGCATATGGCAGCTATGGCAGTGGCTGCTATAGCTATGGCTATGGCTGCTAATGCTATGGATATGGCTATGGCTCCAATGGATATGGCTATGGCTGCTATGGTTATGGCTACGGCTGCTATGGCTATGGCTATGGCTATGGCTACTATGGCTACGGCTATGGCTGCTATGGCTATGGCTATGGCTGCTATGGTTATGGCTACGGCTGCTATGGCTATGGCTATGGCTACTATGGCTACGGCTATGGCTGCTATGGCTATGGCTATGGCTGCTATGTCTATGGCTGGTATAGCTATGCCTATGGCTGCTGCGGCTATGGCTATAACTGCTATGGCTATGGCATCGGCTAATCTGGCTATGGCTATGTCTATGGCTGCTATGGCTATTGCTATTGCTGCTATGGCTATGGCAATGGGTATGGCAATGGCTGCGACGGCTACGGCTATGGCTGCTATGGCTATGGCTATGGCTGCCATAGCTATGGCTATGGCTGCTTTGGCTATGGCTGCTATAGCTATGGCTATGGCTGATGTGGCTATGGTACCTATACATATGGATATGGCTGCTGCGGCTATGGCTATTGCTGCAATGGCTATGGCTATGGCTATGGCTGATATGGCTATGGCTATGGCTGCTATGGCTATGGCTGTTGCTATGGCTGTTACGGCTGTGGCTATGGCTACGGCTGCTGTGGCTACGCCATTGGCTATGGCTCGTATGGCTATGGCTGTGGCTGCTAAGGCTACGGCTGCTATGGCTATGGCTATGGCTGCTATGGCTATGGCTATGGCTGCTATGGCTGTATGGCTATTGCTATTGCTGCTATGGCTATGGCTATGGCTATGACTATGGCTGCGATGGCTACGGCTATGGCTGCTATGGCTATGGCTATGGCTATGGCTGCTATGGATATAGCTATGGCTGCTATGGATACAGCTATGGCTGTTATGGCTATGGCTATTGCTGCTATGGCTGCTGTGGCTATGACTGTTGCTGCTATGGCTATGACTATGGCTATGGCTATTGCTGCTATGGATGTGGCTATGGCTACAGTGGCTATGGCTATGGCTATGGCTGCGATGGCTATGTCTATGGTTGCTGTTGCTAACGCGTCTATCTGCTATGGCTATGGCTACGGCTGCTGTGGCTGTCGCTATGCGTGTTATGGCTATGGCTGTGGCTATTGCTTTGGCTATGGCTATGGCTGCTATGGCTACGGCTATGGCTGCAATGGCTATGGCTAAGGATGCTATGGCAATGGCTATGGCTGCTTTGGCTATGCCTAAAGCTGCTATGGCTATGGCTATGGCTGCTATGACTATGGCTATGGATGCTTTGGCTTTGGCTAAAGCTGCTATGACTGTGGCTATGTCTGCTATGGCTATGGATATTGCTGCTATGGCTATGGCTACGGCTATGGCTGATATGGCTATGGCTATGGCTGCTATGGCTACGGCTGCTATGGCTATGCCTATGGCAGCTATGGCAGCTATGGCAGTGGCTGCAATAGCTATGGCTATGGTTGCTAATGCTATGGACATGGCTATGGCTCCAATGGATATGGCTATGGCTGCTATGGTTATGGCTACTGCTGCTATGGCTGTGGCTATGGCTGCTATGGCTACGGCTATGGCTGCTATAGCTATGGCTATGTCTGCTTTGGCTATGGCGGCTATAGCTATGGCTATGGCTGATATGGCTATGGTACCTATACATATGGATATGGCTGCTATGGCCATGGCAATGGCTGCTATGGCCATGGCTATGGCTGCTATGGCTATGGTTACGGCTGCTATGGATATGGCTATGACTCCTTTAGATATGCCTATAGCTGCTATAGCTACGGCTATGGCTAATATGCCTTTGGCTATGGCTGTTATGGCTATGGCTATGGCTGCTATGGCTATGGCTATGGCTGCTATGTCTGCTATGCCTATGGCTATTGCTGCTATGGCTACTGCTATGGCTGTTATGGTTGTGGCTATGGCTACGGCTGCTGTGGCTGTGGCAGTGGCTATGGCTCGTATGGCTATGGCTATGGCTGCTATGGCTACGGCTGCTATGGCTATGCCTATGGCAGCTATAGCAATGGCTGCTATAGCAATGGCTAAGGCTGCTAATGCTATGGCTGTGGCTATGGCTACAGTGGCTATGGCTATGGCTATGGCTGCGATGGCTATGTCTATGGTTGCTGTTGCTAATGCGCCTATCTGCTATGGCTATGGCTACGGCTGCTGAGGCTGTCGCTATGCGTGCTATGGCTATGGATATGGCTATAGCTATGGCTATGGCTATGGCTGCTATGGCTACGGCTATGGCTGCTATGGCTATGGCTATGGATGCTATTGCAATGGCTATGGCTGCTTTGGCTATGGCTAAAGCTGCTATGGCTATGGCTATTGCTGCTATGACTATGGCTATGGATGCTTTGGCTTTGGCTAAAGCTGCTATGGCTGTGGCTATGTCTGCTATAGCTATGGCTATCGCTGCTATGGCTATGGCTATGGCTATGGCTGATATGGCTATGACTATGGCTGCTATGGCTACGGCTGCTATGGCTATGCCTATGGCAGCTATGGCAGTGGCTGCTATAGCTATGGCTATGGCTGCTAATGCTATGGATATGGCTATGGCTCCAATGGATATGGCTATGGCTGCTATGGTTATGGCTACGGCTGCTATGGCTATGGCTATGGCTGCTATGGCTACGGCTATGGCTGCTATGGCTATGGCTATGGCTGCTTCGGCTATGGCTGCTATAGCTATGGCTATGGCTGATATGGCTATGGCTACGACTGCTATGGCTATGGCTATGCCGATGAATGCTATGGCTATGGCTATGGCTGCTATGGTTGTGGCTATGGCTGCTATGGCTATGGCTACGGCTGCTAGGGCTGCTATGGCGATGACTATTGCTGCTATGGCTGTGGCTATGGCTATGACTATGGCTGCTATGGCTATGGCTATGACTGCTATGTCTATGACTGGTATAGCTATGCCTATGGCTGCTACGGCTATGGCTATATCTGCTATGGCTATGGCATTGGCTGCTGCGGCTATGGCTATAACTGCTATGGCTATGGCATCGGCTAATGTGGCTATGGCTATGTCTTTGGCTGCTATGGCTATTGCTATTGCTGCTATGGCTATGGCTATGTGTATGGCAATGGCTGCGATGGCTACGGCTATGGCTGCTATGGCTATGGCTATGGCTGCTATAGCTATGGCTATGTCTGCTTTGGCTATGGCGGCTATAGCTATGGCTACGGCTGATATGGTTATGGTACCTATTCATATGGATATGGCTGCTATGGCCATGGCAATTGCTGCTATGGCCATGGCTATGGCTGCTATGGCTGTGGTTACGGCTGCTATGGATATGGCTATGACTCCTTTAGATATGCCTATAGCTGCTATAGCTACGGCTATGGCTAATATGCCTTTGGCTATAGCTGTTATGGCTATGGCTATGGCTGCTATGGCTATGGCTATGGCTGCTATGGCTGCTATGCCTATGGCTGTTGCTGCTATGGCTACTGCTATGGCTATTGCTATGGCTGCTATGGCTATGGCTATGGCTGCTATGGCTGCTCTGGCTATGACTATTGCTGCTATGGCTATGGCTATGGCTATGGCAATTGCTGCTAAGGCTGTGGCTATGACTATGACAATGGCTGCTATGGCTATGGCAATGGCTTTGGCTGCTATGGATATAGCTATGGCTGATGTGGCTATGGCTATTTCTGCAATGGCTATGGCTATGGCTATGGCTGATATGGCTATGGCTATGGCTGCTATGGCTATGGCTATGCCTGCTATGGTTATGGCTACGGCTGCTATGGCTATGGCTGCGGCCGCTATGGCTATCGCTATTCGTGCTATTGCTATGGCTATGGCTGCTATGGCTATGGCTATGGCTTCTATGGCTGCTATGCCTATGGTTATTGCTGCTATGGCTACTGCTATGGCTATGGCTATGTCTATGGCTGCTACGGATATAGATATGGCTGCTATGGATATAGCTATGGCTGTTATGGCTATGGCTATTGCTGCTATAGCTGCTGTGGCTATGACTGTTGCTGCTACGGCTATGACTATGGCTATGGCTATTGCTGCTATGGCTGTGGCTATGGCTACTGTGGCTATGGCTATGGCTATGTCTATGGTTGCTGTTGCTAATGCGTCTATCTGCTATGGCTATGGCTACGGCTGCTATGGCTGTCGCTATGCGTGCTATGGCTATGGCTATGGCTATTGCTATGGCTATGGCTATGGCTGCTATGGCTACGGCAATGGCTGCTATGGCTATGGCTATGGATGCTATGGCAATGGCTATGACTGCTTTGACTATGGCTAAAGCTGCTATGGCTATGGCTATGGCTGCTATGACTATGGCTATGGATGCTTTGGCTTTGGCTAAACCTGCTATGGCTGTGGCTATGTCTGCTATGGCTATGGCCATTGCTGCTATGGCTATGGCTATGGCTATGGCTGATATGACTATGGCTACGGCTGCTATGGCTATGCATATGGCAGCTATGGCAGTGGCTGCTATAGCTATGGCTATGGCTGCTAATGCTATGGATATGGCTATGGCTCCAATGGATATGGCTATGGCTGCTATGGTTATGGCTACGGCTGCTATGGCTATGGCTATGGCTACTATGGCTACGGCTATGGCTGCTATGGCTATGGCTATGGCTGCTATGTCTATGGCTGGTATAGCTATGCCGATGGCTGCTGCGGCTATGGCTATAACTGCTATGGCTATGGCATCGGCTAATCTGGCTATGGCTATGTCTATGGCTGCTATGGCTATTGCTATTGCTGCTATGGCTATGGCTATGGGTATGGCAATGGCTGCGACGGCTACGGCTATGGCTGCTATGGCTATGGCTATGGCTGCCATAGCTATGGCTATGGCTGCTTTGGCTATGGCTGCTATAGCTATGGCTATGGCTGATGTGGCTATGGTACCTATACATATGGATATGGCTGCTGCGGCTATGGCTATGGCTGCAATGGCTATGGCTATGGCTATGGCTGATATGGCTATGGCTATGGCTGCTATGGCTATGGCTGTTGCTATGGCTGTTACGGCTGTGGCTATGGCTACGGCTGCTGTGGCTACGCCATTGGCTATGGCTCGTATGGCTATGGCTATGGCTGCTATGGCTACGGCTGCTATGGCTATGGCTATGGCTGCTATGGCTATGGCTATGGCTGCTTTGGCTATGGGTGCTATAGCTATGGCTATGGCTGATATTGCTATGGCTATAGCTGCTATGGCTATGGCTATGGATGCTTTGGCTATGGCTATGGCTGATATGGCTATGGCTAAGGCTGCTACGGCAATGGCTATGGCTGCAATGGCTGTCGCTATGCGTGCTATGGCTATGGATATGGCTGCTAAGGCTATGGCTATGTCTGCTATGGCTGCTATGGCTATTGCTATGGATGCTGTGGCTATGGCAACGGCTGCTATGGCTATGGCTGCGGCTGCTAAGGTTATCGCTATGCGTTCTATTGCTATGGCTATGGCTGCTATGGCTATGACTATGGCTGCTATGGCTGCTATGGCTATGGCTATTGCTGTTATGGCTACGGCTATGGCTGCTACGGCTATGGCTATGGCTCCTATGGATATGGCGATGGCTCCTATGGTTATGGCTATGGATGCTTTGGCTATGGCTAAATCTGCTATGGCTATGATTATTACTGCTACAGCTATGGCAATGGCTGCTATATCTATGGCTGCTATAGCTATGGCTATGGCTGCTATTGCTATGGCTATGGCTGCTATGTCTATGGCTGGTATAGCCATGCCTATGGCTGCTGCGGCTATGGCTATAACTGCTATGGCTATGGCATCGGCTAATGTGGCTATGGCTACGTCTATGGCTGCTATGGCTATGGCTATGGCTATGGCTGCTATGGATATAGCTATGGCTGCTATCTCTATGGCTGTGGCTATGGCTGCTATGGCTGTGGCTATGGCTATGGCTGCTGTGGCTATGGCTATGGCTGCTTTGGCTATGGCTGCTATAGCTATGGCTATGGCTGATATGGCTATGGCTACAGCTGCTATGGCTATGGCTGCGGCTGCTATGGTTATCGCTATGCGTGCTATTGCTATGGCTATGGCTGCTATGGCTATGGCTACGGCTGCTATGGCTGTCGCTATGCGTGCTATGGCTATGACTATGGCTGCTATGGCTATGGCTATGGCTGCTATGGCTGCTATGGCTGTGGCTGTTGCTGCTAAGGCTATGGCTATGACTATGGCTGCGATGGCTACGGCTATGGCTGCTATGGCTATGGCTATGGCTGCTATGGCTATGGCTATGCCTGCTATGGTTATGGCTACGGCTGCTGTGGCTATGGCTGCGGCTGCTATGGCTATCGCTATTCGTGCTATTGCTATGGCTATGGCTGCTATGGCTATGGCTATGGCTTCTATGGCTGCTATGCCTATGGCTATTGCTGCTATGGCTACTGCTATGGCTATGGCTATGTCTATGGCTGCTATGGATATAGCTATGGCTGCTATGGATATAGCTATGGCTGTTATGGCTATGGCTATTGCTGCTATGGCTGCTGTGGCTATGACTGTTGCTGCTACGGCTATGACTATGGCTATGGCTGTTGCTGCTATGCCTGTGGCTATGGCTACTGTGGCTATGGCTATGGATATGGCTGCGATGGCTATGTCTATGGTTGCTGTTGCTAATGCGTCTATCTGCTATGGCTATGGCTACTATAGCTATGGCTATGGCTGCTATTGCTATGACTATGGCTGCTTTGGCTATGGCTATGTCTGCTATGGCTGTGGCTATGGCTATGGCTGCTATGGCTATGGCTATGGCTGGTATGGCTGTATGGCTATTGCTATTGCTGCTATGGCTATGGCTATGGCTATGACTATGGCTGCGAAGGCTACGGCTATGGCTGCTATGGCTATGGCTATGGCTGCTATGGCTATGGCTATGCCTGCTATGGTTATGACTACGGCTGCTATGGCTATGGCTGCGGCTGCTATGGCTATCGCTATTCGTGCTATTGCTATGGCTATGGCTGCTATGGCTATGGCTATGGCTATGGCTATGGCTATGGCTGCGATGGCTACGGCTATGGCTGCTATGGCTATGTCTATGGCTGCTATGGCTATGGCTATGCCTGCTATGGTTATGGCTACGGCTGCTATGGCTATGGCTGCGGCTGCTATGGCTATCGCTATTCGTGCTATTGCTATGGCTATGGCTGCTATGGCTATGGCTATGGCTTCTATGGCTGCTATGCCTATGGCTATTGCTGCTATGGCTACTGCTATGGCTATGGCTATGTCTATGGCTGCTATGGATATAGCTATGGCTGCTATGGATATAGCTGTGGCTGTTATGGCTATGGCTATTGCTGCTATGGCTGCTGTGGCTATGACTGTTGCTGCTACGGCTATGACTATGGCTATGGCTATTGCTGCTATGGCTGTGGCTATGGCTGCTGTGGCTATGGCTATGGCTATGGCTGCGATGGCTATGTCTATGGATGCTGTTGCTAATGCGTCTATCTGCTATGGCTATGGCTACGGCTGCTATGGCTGTCGCTATGCGTGCTATGGCTATGGCTATGGCTATTGCTATGGCTATGGCTATGGCTGCTTTGGCTCCGGCTATGGCTGCTATGGCTATGGCTATGGATGCTATGGCAATGGCTATGGCTGCTTTGGCTATGGCTAAAGCTGCTATGGCTATGGCTATGGCTGCTATGACTATGGCTATGGATGCTTTGGCTTTGGCTAAAGCTGCTATGGCTGTGGCTATGTCTGCTATGGCTATGGCCATTGCTGCTATGGCTATGGCTATGGCTATGGCTGATATGGCTATGGCTATGGCTGCTATGGCTACGGCTGCTATGGCTATGCATATGGCAGCTATGGCAGTGGCTGCTATAGCTATGGCTATGGCTGCTAATGCTATGGATATGGCTATGGCTCCAATGGATATGGCTATGGCTGCTATGGTTATGGCTACGGCTGCTATGGCTATGGCTATGGCTACTATGGCTACGGCTATGGCTGCTTTGGCTATGGCTATGGCTGCTATGTCTATGGCTGGTATAGCTATGCCTATGGCTGCTGCGGCTATGGCTATAGCTGCTATGGCTATGGCATCGGCTAATCTGGCTATGGCTATGTCTATGGCTGCTATGGCTATTGCTATTGCTGCTATGGCTATGGCTATGGGTACGGCAATGGCTGCGACGGCTACGGCTATGGCTGCTATGGCTATGTCTATGGCTGCCATAGCTGTGGCTATGGCTGCTTTGGCTATGGCTGCTATAGCTATGGCTATGGCTGATGTGGCTATGGTACCTATACATATGGATATGGCTGCTGCGGCTATGGCTATGGCTGCAATGGCTATGGCTATGGCTATGGCTGATATGGCTATGGCTATGGCTGCTATGGCTATGGCTGTTGCTATGGCTGTTACGGCTGTGGCTATGGCTACGGCTGCTGTGGCTACGCCATTGGCTATGGCTCGTATGGCTATGGCTGTGGCTGCTATGGCTACGGCTGCTATGGCTATGGCTATGGCTGCTATGGCTATGGCTATGGCTGCTATGGCTATGGCTATGGCTGCTTTGGCTATGGCTGCTATAGCTATAGCTATGGCTGATATGGCTATGGCTATAGCAGCTATGGCTATGGCTATGGGTACTTTGGCTATGGCTATGGCTGATATGGCTATGGCTATGGCTGCTATGGCTATGGCTATGCCTGCGATGGCTACGGCTATGGCTGCTATGGCTATGGCTATGGCTCCTATGGCTACGTCTATGGCTGCTATGGCTATGGCTATGGCTATGGCTGCTATGGATATAGCTATGGCTGCTATGTCCATGGCTGTGGCTATGGCTGCTATGGCTGTGGCTATGGCTATGGCTGCTGTGGCTATGGCTATGGCTGCTTTGGCTATGGCTGCTATAGCTATGGCTATGGCTGATATGGCTATGGCTACGGCTGCTATTGCTATGGCTGCGGCTGCTATGGTTATCGCTATGCGTGCTATTGCTATGGCTATGACTGCTATGGGTATGGATACGGATGCTATGCCTGTCGCTATGCGTGCTATGGCTATGACTATGGCTGCTATGGCTATGGCTATGGCTGCTATGGCTGCTATGCCTATGGCTATTGCTGCTATGGCTGTGGCTATGGCTACTGTGGCTATGGCTATGGCTATGGCTGCGATGGCTATGTCTATGGATGCTGTTGCTAATGCGTCTATCTGCTATGGCTATGGCTACGGCTGCTATGGCTGTCGCTATGCGTGCTATGGCTATGGCTATGGCTATTGCTATGGCTATGGCTATGGCTGCTATGGCTACGGCTATGGCTGCTATGGCTATGGCTATGGATGCTATGGCAATGGCTATGGCTGCTTTGGCTATGGCTAAAGCTGCTATGGCTATGGCTATGGCTGCTATGACTATGGCTATGGATGCTTTGGCTTGGCTAAAGCTGCTATGGCTGTGGCTATGTCTGCTATGGCTATGGCCATTGCTGCTATGGCTATGGCTATGGCTATGGCTGATATGGCTATGGCTATGGCTGCTATGGCTACGGCTGCTATGGCTATGCATATGGCAGCTATGGCAGTGGCTGCTATAGCTATGGCTATGGCTGCTAATGCTATGGATATGGCTATGGCTCCAATGGATATGGCTATGGCTGCTATGGTTATGGCTACGGCTGCTATGGCTATGGCTATGGCTACTATGGCTACGGCTATGGCTGCTATGGCTATGGCTATGGCTGCTATGGTTATGGCTACGGCTGCTATGGCTATGGCTATGGCTACTATGGCTACGGCTATGGCTGCTATGGCTATGGCTATGGCTGCTATGTCTATGGCTGGTATAGCTATGCCTATGGCTGCTGCGGCTATGGCTATAACTGCTATGGCTATGGCATCGGCTAATCTGGCTATGGCTATGTCTATGGCTGCTATGGCTATTGCTATTGCTGCTATGGCTATGGCAATGGGTATGGCAATGGCTGCGACGGCTACGGCTATGGCTGCTATGGCTATGGCTATGGCTGCCATAGCTATGCCTATGGCTGCTTTGGCTATGGCTGCTATAGCTATGGCTATGGCTGATGTGGCTATGGTACCTATACATATGGATATGGCTGCTGCGGCTATGGCTATTGCTGCAATGGCTATGGCTATGGCTATGGCTGATATGGCTATGGCTATGGCTGCTATGGCTATGGCTGTTGCTATGGCTGTTACGGCTGTGGCTATGGCTACGGCTGCTGTGGCTACGCCATTGGCTATGGCTCGTATGGCTATGGCTGTGGCTGCTAAGGCTACGGCTGCTATGGCTATGGCTATGGCTGCTATGGCTATGGCTATGGCTGCTATGGCTGTATGGCTATTGCTATTGCTGCTATGGCTATGGCTATGGCTATGACTATGGCTGCGATGGCTACGGCTATGGCTGCTATGGCTATGGCTATGGCTATGGCTGCTATGGATATAGCTATGGCTGCTATGGATACAGCTATGGCTGTTATGGCTATGGCTATTGCTGCTATGGCTGCTGTGGCTATGACTGTTGCTGCTATGGCTATGACTATGGCTATGGCTATTGCTGCTATGGATGTGGCTATGGCTACAGTGCCTATGGCTATGGCTATGGCTGCGATGGCTATGTCTATGGTTGCTGTTGCTAACGCGTCTATCTGCTATGGCTATGGCTACGGCTGCTGTGGCTGTCGCTATGCGTGTTATGGCTATGGCTGTGGCTATTGCTTTGGCTATGGCTATGGCTGCTATGGCTACGGCTATGGCTGCAATGGCTATGGCTAAGGATGCTATGGCAATGGCTATGGCTGCTTTGGCTATGCCTAAAGCTGCTATGGCTATGGCTATGGCTGCTATGACTATGGCTATGGATGCTTTGGCTTTGGCTAAAGCTGCTATGACTGTGGCTATGTCTGCTATGGCTATGGATATTGCTGCTATGGCTATGGCTACGGCTATGGCTGATATGGCTATGGCTATGGCTGCTATGGCTACGGCTGCTATGGCTATGCCTATGGCAGCTATGACAGCTATGGCAGTGGCTGCAATAGCTATGGCTATGGTTGCTAATGCTATGGACATGGCTATGGCTCCAATGGATATGGCTATGGCTGCTATGGTTATGGCTACGGCTGCTATGGCTGTGGCTATGGCTGCTATGGCTACGGCTATGGCTGCTATAGCTATGGCTATGTCTGCTTTGGCTATGGCGGCTATAGCTATGGCTATGGCTGATATGGCTATGGTACCTATACATATGGATATGGCTGCTATGGCCATGGCAATGGCTGCTATGGCCATGGCTATGGCTGCTATGGCTATGGTTACGGCTGCTATGGATATGGCTATGACTCCTTTAGATATGCCTATAGCTGCTATAGCTACGGCTATGGCTAATATGCCTTTGGCTATGGCTGTTATGGCTATGGCTATGGCTGCTATGGCTATGGCTATGGCTGCTATGTCTGCTATGCCTATGGCTATTGCTGCTATGGCTACTGCTATGGCTGTTATGGTTGTGGCTATGGCTACGGCTGCTGTGGCTGTGGCAGTGGCTATGGCTCGTATGGCTATGGCTATGGCTGCTATGGCTACGGCTGCTATGGCTATGCCTATGGCAGCTATAGCAATGGCTGCTATAGCAATGGCTAAGGCTGCTAATGCTATGGCTGTGGCTATGGCTACAGTGGCTATGGCTATGGCTATGGCTGCGATGGCTATGTCTATGGTTGCTGTTGCTAATGCGCCTATCTGCTATGGCTATGGCTACGGCTGCTGAGGCTGTCGCTATGCGTGCTATGGCTATGGATATGGCTATAGCTATGGCTATGGCTATGGCTGCTATGGCTACGGCTATGGCTGCTATGGCTATGGCTATGGATGCTATTGCAATGGCTATGGCTGCTTTGGCTATGGCTAAAGCTGCTATGGCTATGGCTATTGCTGCTATGACTATGGCTATGGATGCTTTGGCTTTGGCTAAAGCTGCTATGGCTGTGGCTATGTCTGCTATAGCTATGGCTATTGCTGCTATGGCTATGGCTATGGCTATGGCTGATATGGCTATGACTATGGCTGCTATGGCTACGGCTGCTATGGCTATGCCTATGGCAGCTATGGCAGTGGCTGCTATAGCTATGGCTATGGCTGCTAATGCTATGGATATGGCTATGGCTCCAATGGATATGGCTATGGCTGCTATGGTTATGGCTACGGCTGCTATGGCTATGGCTATGGCTGCTATGGCTACGGCTATGGCTGCTATGGCTATGGCTATGGCTGCTTCGGCTATGGCTGCTATAGCTATGGCTATGGCTGATATGGCTATGGCTACGACTGCTATGGCTATGGCTATGCCGATGAATGCTATGGCTATGGCTATGGCTGCTATGGTTGTGGCTATGGCTGCTATGGCTATGGCTACGGCTGCTAGGGCTGCTATGGCGATGACTATTGCTGCTATGGCTGTGGCTATGGCTATGACTATGGCTGCTATGGCTATGGCTATGACTGCTATGTCTATGACTGGTATAGCTATGCCTATGGCTGCTACGGCTATGGCTATATCTGCTATGGCTATGGCATTGGCTGCTGCGGCTATGGCTATAACTGCTATGGCTATGGCATCGGCTAATGTGGCTATGGCTATGTCTTTGGCTGCTATGGCTATTGCTATTGCTGCTATGGCTATGGCTATGTGTATGGCAATGGCTGCGATGGCTACGGCTATGGCTGCTATGGCTATGGCTATGGCTGCTATAGCTATGGCTATGTCTGCTTTGGCTATGGCGGCTATAGCTATGGCTACGGCTGATATGGTTATGGTACCTATTCATATGGATATGGCTGCTATGGCCATGGCAATGGCTGCTATGGCCATGGCTATGGCTGCTATGGCTGTGGTTACGGCTGCTATGGATATGGCTATGACTCCTTTAGATATGCCTATAGCTGCTATAGCTACGGCTATGGCTAATATGCCTTTGGCTATAGCTGTTATGGCTATGGCTATGGCTGCTATGGCTATGGCTATGGCTGCTATGGCTGCTATGCCTATGGCTGTTGCTGCTATGGCTACTGCTATGGCTATTGCTATGGCTGCTATGGCTATGGCTATGGCTGCTATGGCTGCTCTGGCTATGACTATTGCTGCTATGGCTATGGCTATGGCTATGGCAATTGCTGCTAAGGCTGTGGCTATGACTATGACAATGGCTGCTATGGCTATGGCAATGGCTTTGGCTGCTATGGATATAGCTATGGCTGATGTGGCTATGGCTATTTCTGCAATGGCTATGGCTATGGCTATGGCTGATATGGCTATGGCTATGGCTGCTATGGCTATGGCTATGCCTGCTATGGTTATGGCTACGGCTGCTATGGCTATGGCTGCGGCCGCTATGGCTATCGCTATTCGTGCTATTGCTATGGCTATGGCTGCTATGGCTATGGCTATGGCTTCTATGGCTGCTATGCCTATGGTTATTGCTGCTATGGCTACTGCTATGGCTATGGCTATGTCTATGGCTGCTATGGATATAGATATGGCTGCTATGGATATAGCTATGGCTGTTATGGCTATGGCTATTGCTGCTATAGCTGCTGTGGCTATGACTGTTGCTGCTACGGCTATGACTATGGCTATGGCTATTGCTGCTATGGCTGTGGCTATGGCTACTGTGGCTATGGCTATGGCTATGTCTATGGTTGCTGTTGCTAATGCGTCTATCTGCTATGGCTATGGCTACGGCTGCTATGGCTGTCGCTATGCGTGCTATGGCTATGGCTATTGCTATGGCTATGGCTATGGCTGCTATGGCTACGGCAATGGCTGCTATGGCTATGGCTATGGATGCTATGGCAATGGCTATGACTGCTTTGACTATGGCTAAAGCTGCTATGGCTATGGCTATGGCTGCTATGACTATGGCTATGGATGCTTTGGCTTTGGCTAAACCTGCTATGGCTGTGGCTATGTCTGCTATGGCTATGGCCATTGCTGCTATGGCTATGGCTATGGCTATGGCTGATATGGCTATGGCTACGGCTGCTATGGCTATGCATATGGCAGCTATGGCAGTGGCTGCTATAGCTATGGCTATGGCTGCTAATGCTATGGATATGGCTATGGCTCCAATGGATATGGCTATGGCTGCTATGGTTATGGCTACGGCTGCTATGGCTATGGCTATGGCTACTATGGCTACGGCTATGGCTGCTATGGCTATGGCTATGGCTGCTATGTCTATGGCTGGTATAGCTATGCCGATGGCTGCTGCGGCTATGGCTATAACTGCTATGGCTATGGCATCGGCTAATCTGGCTATGGCTATGTCTATGGCTGCTATGGCTATTGCTATTGCTGCTATGGCTATGGCTATGGGTATGGCAATGGCTGCGACGGCTACGGCTATGGCTGCTATGGCTATGGCTATGGCTGCCATAGCTATGGCTATGGCTGCTTTGGCTATGGCTGCTATAGCTATGGCTATGGCTGATGTGGCTATGGTACCTATACATATGGATATGGCTGCTGCGGCTATGGCTATGGCTGCAATGGCTATGGCTATGGCTATGGCTGATATGGCTATGGCTATGGCTGCTATGGCTATGGCTGTTGCTATGGCTGTTACGGCTGTGGCTATGGCTACGGCTGCTGTGGCAACGCCATTGGCTATGGCTCGTATGGCTATGGCTATGGCTGCTATGGCTACGGCTGCTATGGCTATGGCTATGGCTGCTATGGCTATGGCTATGGCTGCTTTGGCTATGGGTGCTATAGCTATGGCTATGGCTGATATTGCTATGGCTATAGCTGCTATGGCTATGGCTATGGATGCTTTGGCTATGGCTATGGCTGATATGGCTATGGCTAAGGCTGCTACGGCAATGGCTATGGCTGCAATGGCTGTCGCTATGCGTGCTATGGCTATGGATATGGCTGCTAAGGCTATGGCTATGTCTGCTATGGCTGCTATGGCTATTGCTATGGATGCTGTGGCTATGGCAACGGCTGCTATGGCTATGGCTGCGGCTGCTAAGGTTATCGCTATGCGTTCTATTGCTATGGCTATGGCTGCTATGGCTATGACTATGGCTGCTATGGCTGCTATGGCTATGGCTATTGCTGTTATGGCTACGGCTATGGCTGCTACGGCTATGGCTATGGCTCCTATGGATATGGCGATGGCTCCTATGGTTATGGCTATGGATGCTTTGGCTATGGCTAAATCTGCTATGGCTATGATTATTACTGCTACAGCTATGGCAATGGCTGCTATATCTATGGCTGCTATAGCTATGGCTATGGCTGCTATTGCTATGGCTATGGCTGCTATGTCTATGGCTGGTATAGCCATGCCTATGGCTGCTGCGGCTATGGCTATAACTGCTATGGCTATGGCATCGGCTAATGTGGCTATGGCTACGTCTATGGCTGCTATGGCTATGGCTATGGCTATGGCTGCTATGGATATAGCTATGGCTGCTATCTCTATGGCTGTGGCTATGGCTGCTATGGCTGTGGCTATGGCTATGGCTGCTGTGGCTATGGCTATGGCTGCTTTGGCTATGGCTGCTATAGCTATGGCTATGGCTGATATGGCTATGGCTACAGCTGCTATGGCTATGGCTGCGGCTGCTATGGTTATCGCTATGCGTGCTATTGCTATGGCTATGGCTGCTATGGCTATGGCTACGGCTGCTATGGCTGTCGCTATGCGTGCTATGGCTATGACTATGGCTGCTATGGCTATGGCTATGGCTGCTATGGCTGCTATGGCTGTGGCTGTTGCTGCTAAGGCTATGGCTATGGCTATGGCTGCGGTGGCTACGGCTATGGCTGCTGTGGCTATCGCTATGTCTGCTATGGCTAAGGTACCTATACATATGGCTATGGCTGCTATGGTTATGGCTACGGCTGCTATGGCTATGGCTATGGCTACTATGGCTACGGCTATGGCTGCTATGGCTATGGCTATGTCTGCTTTGGCTATGTCTGCTATGGCTATGGCAATGGCTGCTATGGCTATGGCTATGGCTGCTATGTCTACGGCTGGTATAGCTATGCCTATGGCTGCTGCGGCTATGGCTATAACTGCTATTTCTATGGCATCGGCTTATGTGGCTATGGCTATGTCTTTGGCTGCTATGGCTATTGCTATTGTTGCTATGGCTATGGCTATGTGTATGGCAATGGCTGCGATGGCTACGGCTATGGCTGCTATGGCTATGGCTATGGCTGCTATAGCTATGGCTATGTCTGCTTTGGCTATGGCGGCTATAGCTATGGCTATGGCTGATGTGGCTATGGCTATTTCTGCAATGGCCATGGCTATGGCTATGGCTGATATGGCTATGGCTATGGCTGCTATGGCTATGGCTACTATAGCTATGGCTATGGCTGCTATTGCTATGACTATGGCTGCTTTGGCTATGGCTATGTCTGCTATGGCTGTGGCTATGGCTATGGCTGCTATGGCTATGGCTATGGCTGCTATGGCTGTATGGCTATTGCTATTGCTGCTATGGCTATGGCTATGGCTATGGCTATGGCTTCTATGGCTGCTATGCCTATGGCTATTGCTGCTATGGCTACTGCTATGGCTATGGCTATGGCTTCTATGGCTGCTATTCCTATGGCTATTGCTGCTATGGCTACTGCTATGGCTATGGCTATGGCTGCTATGGCTATGGCTATGGATGCTATGGCAATGGCTATGGCTGCTTTGGCTATGGCTAAAGCTGCTATGGCTATGGCTATGGCTGCTATGACTATGGCTATGGATGCTTTGGCTTTGGCTAAAGCTGCGATGGCTGTGGCTATGTCTGCTATGGCTATGGCTATTGCTGCTATGGCTATGGCTATGGCTATGGCTGATATGGCTATGGCTATGGCTGCTATGGCTACGGCTGCTATGGCTATGCCTATGGCAGCTATGGCAGTGGCTGCTATAGCTATGGCTATGGCTGCTAATGCTATGGATATGGCTATGGCTCCAATGGATATGGCTATGGCTGCTATGGTTATGGCTACGGCTGCTATGGCTATGGCTATGGATGCTATGGGAATGGCTATGGCTGCTTTGGCGATGGCTAAAGCTGCTATGGCTATGGCCATGACTGCTATGACTATGGCTATGGATGCTTTGGCTTTGGCTAAAGCTGCTATGGCTGTGGCTATGTCTGCTATGGCTATGGCCATTGCTGCTATGGCTATGGCTATGGCTATGGCTGATATGGCTATGGCTATGGCTGCTATGGCTACGGCTGCTATGGCTATGCATATGGCAGCTATGGCAGTGGCTGCTATAGCTATGGCTATGGCTGCTAATGCTATGGATATGGCTATGGCTCCAATGGATATGGCTATGGCTGCTATGGTTATGGCTACGGCTGCTATGGCTATGGCTATGGCTACTATGGCTACGGCTATGGCTGCTATGGCTATGGCTATGGCTGCTATGTCTATGGCTGGTATAGCTATGCCTATGGCTGCTGCGGCTATGGCTATAACTGCTATGGCTATGGCATCGGCTAATCTGGCTATGGCTATGTCTATGGCTGCTATGGCTATCGCTATGGCTGCTATGGCTATGGTACCTATACATATGGCTATGGCTTCTATGGCCATGGCAATGGCTGCTATGGCCATGGCTATGGCTGCTATGGCTATGGTTATGGCTGCTATGGATATGGCTATGACTATTGCTGCTATGGCTATGGCTATGGCTATGGCTATTGCTGCTATGGCTGTGGCTATGGCTATGACAATGGCTGCTATGGCTATGGCAATGGCTGCTATGTCTATGGTATAGATATGCCTATGGCTGCTACGGCTATGGCTATAATTGCTATGGCTATGGCATTGGCTACTGTGGCTACGTCTATGTCTATGGCTGCTATGGATATGGCTATGGCTATGGCTGCTATGGATATAGCTATGGCTGCTATGGCTATGGCTGTTGCTATGGCTGTTACGGCTGTGGCTATGGCTACGGCTGCTGTGGCTACGCAATTGGCTATGGCTCGTATGGCTATGGCTGTGGCTGCTATGGCTACGGCTGCTATGGCTATGGCTATGGCTGCTATGGCTACGGCTATGGCTGCTATGGCTATGGCTATGGCTGCTACGGCTATGGCTATAACTGCTATGGCTATGGCATTGGCTGCTGTGGCTATTGCTATGGCTATGACAATGGCTCCTATGGCTATGGTTATGGCTGCTATGTCTATGGCTGGTATAGCCATGCCTATGGCTGCTGCGGCTATGGCTATAACTGCTATGGCTATGGCATCGGCTAATGTGCCTATGGCTACGTCTATGGCTTCTATGGCTATGGCTATGGCTATGGCTGCTATGGATATAGCTATGGCTGCTATCTCTATGGCTGTGGCTATGGCTGCTATGGCTGTGGCTATGGCTATGGCTGCTGTGGCTATGCCTATGGCTGCTTTGGCTATGGCTGCTATAGCTATGGCTATGGCTGATATGGCTGTGGCTACAGCTGCTATGGCTATGGCTGCGGCTGCTATGGTTATCGCTATGCGTGCTATTGCTATGGCTATGGCTGCTATGGCTACGGCTACGGCTGCTATGGCTGTCGCTATGCGTGCTATGGCTATGACTATGGCTGCTATGGCTATGGCTATGGCTGCTATGGCTGCTATGGCTGTGGCTGTTGCTGCTAAGGCTATGGCTATGGCTATGGCTGCGATGGCTACGGCTATGGCTGCTGTGGCTATCGCTATGGCTGCTATGGCAATGGTACCTATACATATGGCTATGGCTGCTATGGCCATGGCAATGGCTGCTATGGCCATGGCTATGGCTGCTATGGCTATGGTTATGGCTGCTATGGATATGGCTATGACTATTGCTGCTATGGCTATGGATATGGCTATGGCTATTGCTGCTATGGCTGTGGCTATGGCCATGACAATGGCTGCTATGGCTATGGCAATGGCTGCTATGTCTATGGTATAGATATGCCTATGGCTGCTACGCCTATGGCTATAATTGCTATGGCTATGGCATTGGCTACTGTGGCTATGTCTATGTCTATGGCTGCTATGGATATGGCTATGGCTATGGCTGCTATGGATATAGCTATGGCTGCTATGGCTATGGCTGTTGCTATGGCTGTTACGGCTGTGGCTATGGCTACGGCTGCTGTGGCTACGCCATTGGCTATGGCTCGTATGGCTATGGCTGTGGCTGCTATGGCTACGGCTGCTATGGCTATGGCTATGGCTGCTATGGCTACGGCTATGGCTGCTATGGCTATGGCTATGTCTGCTTTGGCTATGGCTGCTATAGCTATGGCTATGGCTGATATGGCTATGGCTATAGCTGCTATGTCTATTGCTGCTATGGCTGTGGCTATGGCTATGCCAATGGCTGCTATGGCTATGGCAATGGCTGCTATATCTATGGTATAGATATGCCTATGGCTGCTACGGCTATGCCTATAACTGCTATGGCTATGGCATTGGCAACTGTGGCTATGTCTATGACTATGGCTGCTATGGCTGTGGCTATGGCTATGGCTGCTATGGATATAGCTATGGCTGCTATGGCTATGGCTGTTGCTATGGCTGTTATGGCTGTGGCTATGGCTACGGCTGCTGTGGCTATGCCATTGGCTATGGCTCGTATGGCTATGGCTATGGCTGCTATGGCTACGGCTGCTATGGCTATGCCTATGACAGCTATAGCAATGGCTGCTATAGCTATGGCTATGGCTGCTAGTGCTATGGCTATGGCTATGGCTCCAATGCATATGGCTATGGCTGCTATGGTTATGGCTACGGCTGCTATGGCTATGGCTATGGCTGCTATGGCTACGGCTATGGCTGCTATGGCTATGGCTATGGCTGCTTTGGATATGGCTGCTATAGCTATGGCTATGGCTGATATGGCTAAGGCTATGACTGCTATGGCTATGGCTATTCCGATGACTGCTATGGCTATGGCTACGGCTGCTATAGTTATGGCTATGGATGCTATGGCAATGGCCTTGGCTGCTATGGCTATGGCTATGGCTTCTAATGCTTTGGCTATAGCTATGGCTGCAATGGCTATGGCTATGGCTGCTATGGCTGCTCTGGCCTTGACAATTACTGCTGTGGCTATGGCTATGGCTATTGCTATTGCTGCTATGGCTATGCCTATGGCTATGGCTATTCCTGCGAATGGCTACGGCTATGGCTGCTATGGCTGTGGCTATGGATGCTATGGCAATGGCTATGGCTGCTTTGGCTGTGGCTGAAGCTGCTATGGCTATGGCTATGCCTGCTATGACTATGGCTATGGATGCTTTGGCTATGGCTATGGCGATGGCTGCTATGGCTATGGCTATGGCTGCTATGGCTGTGGCTATGGATGCTATGGAAATGGCTCTGGCTGCTTTGGCTATGGCTGAAGCTGCTATGGCTATGGGTATGCCTGCTATGACTATGGCTATGGATGCTTTGGCTATGGCTAAAGCTGCTATGGCTATGGCTATGTCTGCTATGGCTATGGCTATTGCTGCTATGGCTATGGCTATGGCTATGGCTGATATGGCTATGGCTATGGCTGCTATGGCTGTTGCTATGCGTCCTGTGGCTATGGTTATGGCTGCTGTGGCTATGGCTATGTCTGCTGTGTCTGCTATGACTATGGCTAAAGCTGCTATGGCTATGGCTATGTCTGCTATGGCTATGGCTATTTCTGCAATGACTATGGCTATGGCTATTGCTGATATGGCTATGGCTATGGCTGCTATGGCTATGGCTACTATAGCTATGGCTATTGCTGTTGCTGCTATGGCTATGGCTATGGCTATGGCTATGCCTGCGATGGGTACGGCTATGGCTGCTATGGCTATGGCTATGGCTGCTATGGCTATAGCCATGGCTGCTATGGCTATGGCTACGGCTGCTGTGGCTATGGCTGCGGCTGCTATGGTTATCGCTATGCGTGCTATTGCTATGGCTATGGCTGCTATGGCTATGACTAAGGCTGCTATGGCTGCTGTGGCTATGGCTATTGCTCCTATGGCTACGTCTATGGCTGCTATGGCTATGGCTATGGCTATGGCTGCTATGGATATAGCTATGGCTGCTATGTCTATGGCTGTGGCTATGGCTGCTATGGCTGTGGCTATGTCTATGGCTGCTGTGGCTATGGCTATGGCTGCTTTGGCTATGACTGCTATAGCTATGTCTATGGCTGCTATGGCTATGACTAAGGCTGCTATGGCTGCTGTGGCTATGGCTATTGCTGCTATGGCTACTCCTATGGCTATGGCTTTTGCCGCTATGGCTACGGCTATGGCTGCTATGTCTATGGCGGGTATAGCTATGCCAATGGCTGCTACGGCTATGGCTATAACTGCTATGGCTATGGCATCGGCTAATGTGGCTATGGCTATGTCTATGGCTGCTATGGCTATGGCTATGGCTATGGCTGCTATGGATATAGCTATCGCTGCTATGTCTACGGCTATGGCTATGGTTGCTATGGCTGTGGCTATGGCTATGGCTGCTGTGGCTATGGCATTGTCTATGGCTCGTGCGGCTATTGCTATGGCTGCTATGGCTATGTCTATGGCTGCTATGGCAATGGCTGCTATAGCTATGGCTATGGCTGCTAATGCTTTGGCTACGGCTATGGCTCCTATGGGTAAGGCTGTGCCTGCTATGGTTATGGCTATGGCTGCTATGGCTATGGCTACGGCTGCTATGGCTATGGCTGCGGCTGCTAAGGCTATCGCTATGCGTGCTAATGCTATGGCTATGGCTGCTATGGATATGGCTATGGCTGCTGTGGCTGGTATGGCTATGGCTATTGCTGCTATGGCTATGGCTATGGATGCTATGGCTATGACTATGGCTGCTAAGGCTATGGCTATGGCTATGGCTCCTATGGATATGGCTATGGCTGCTGTGGCTATAGCTATGGCTGCTATGGATATGGCTATGGCTATGGCGGCTATGGCTATAGCTATGGCTGCTATGGCTATGGCTATGGCTATTGCTGCTATGGCTACTGTTATGGCTATGGCTATGGCTGCTTTGGCTATGGCTACGGCTGCTATGTCTGCCGCTGTGCGTGCTATGGCTGTGGCTATGGCTGCTATGGCTGCTATGGCTATTGCTATTGCTGCTATGGCTATGGCTATGGCTATGGCTATGCCTGCGATGGGTACGGCTATGGCTGCTATGGCTATGGCTATTGCTGCTATGGCTACGGCTATGGATGCTATGGCTATGGCTACGGCTGCTATGGCTATGGCTGCGGCTGCTATGGTTATCGCTATGCGTGCTATTGCTATGGATATGGCTGCTATGGCTATGACTATGGCTGCTATGGCTGCTATGGCAATGGCTATTGCTGCTACGGCTACTGCTATGGCTATGGCTATGGCTGCTATGGCTACGGCAATGGCTGATATGGCTATGTCTATGGCTGGTATAGCTATGCCTATGGCTGCTGCGGCTATGGCTATAACTGCTATGGCTATGGCATCGGCTAATGTGGCTATGGCTACGTCTATGGCTGCTATGGCTATGGCTATGGCTATAGCTGCTATGGCTATGGCTATGGGTACTTTGGCTATGGCTATGGTTGATATGGCTACGGCTATGGCTGCTATGGCTATGGCTATGGCTGGTATGGCTATGGCTACGGCTGCTATGGCTATGGCTATGGCTGGTATGGCTATGGCTACGGCTGCTATGGCTATGGCTGCGGCTATTATGGCTATGGCTATGCGTGCTATTGCTATGGCTATGGCTGCTATGGCTATGGCTATGGCTGCTTTTGGCTATGGCTATGGCTGCTTTGGCTATGGCTGCTATAGCTATGGCTATGGCTGCTATGGCTGTGGCTATGGCTGCTATGGCTATGGCTATGGCTGCTATGGCAATGGCTACGGCTGCTATGGCTGTCGCTATGCGTGCTATGGCTATGGCTATGGCTGCTAAGGCTATGGCTATGGCTGCTATGGCTATGGCTATGGCTATTGCTGCTATGGCTACTGTTATGGCTATGGCTAGGGCTGCTATGGCTATGGCTACGGCTGCTAGGGCTGCTATGGCGATGACTATTGCTGCTATGGCTGTGGCTATTGCTATGACTATGTCTGCTATGGCTATGGCTATGACTGCTATGTCTATGACTGGTATAGCTATGCCTATGGCTGCTACGGCTATGGCTATAACTGCTATGGCTATGGCATTGGCTGCTGCGGCTATGGCTATAACTGCTATGGCTATGGCATTGGCTACTGTGGCTATGGCTATGTCTATGGCTGCTATGGCTATGGCTATGGCTTTGGCTGCTATGGATATAGCTATGGCTGATGTGGCTATGGCTATTTCTGCAATGGCTATGGCTATGGCTATGGCAGATATGGCTATGGCTATGGCTGCTATGGCTATGGCAGATATGGCTATGGCTATGGCTGCTATGGCTATGGCTTCTATGGCTGCTATGCCTATGGCTATTGCTGCTATGGCTACTGCTATGGCTATGGCTATGTCTATGGCTGCTATGGATATAGCTATGGCTGCTATGGATATAGCTATGGCTGTTATGGCTATGGCTATTGCTGCTATGGCTGCTGTGGCTATGACTGTTGCTGCTACGGCTATGACTATGGCTATGGCTATTGCTGCTATGGCTGTGGCTACGGCTACTGTGGCTATGGCTATGGCTATGGCTGCGTTGGCTATGTCTATGGTTGCTGTTGCTAATGCGTCTACCTGCTATGGCTATGGCTACGGCTGCTATGGCTGTCGCTATGCGTGCTATGGCTATGGCTATGGCTATTGCTATGGCTATGGCTATGGCTGCTGTGGCTACGGCTATGGCTGCTATGGCTATGGCTATGGATGCTATGGCAATGGCTATGGCTGCTTTGGCTATGGCTAAAGCTGCTATGGCTATGGCTATGGCTGCTATGACTATGGCTGCTATAGCTATGGCTATGGCTGATATGGCTATGGCTACGACTGCTATGGCTATGGCTATGCCGATGAATGCTATGGCTATGGCTATGGCTGCTATGGTTGTGGCTATGGCTGCTATGGCTATGGCTACGGCTGCTAGGGCTGCTATGGCTATGGCTACGGCTGCTAGGGCTGCTATGGCGATGACTATTGCTGCTATGGCTGTGGCTATTGCTATGACTATGGCTGCTATGGCTATGGCTATGACTGCTATGTCTATGACTGGTATAGCTATGCCTATGGCTGCTACGGCTATGGCTATAACTGCTATGGCTATGGCATTGGCTGCTGCGGCTATGTCTATAACTGTTATGGCTATGGCATCGGCTAATGTGGCTATGGCTATGTCTTTGGCTGCTATGGCTATTGCTATTGCTGCTATGGCTATGGCTATGTGTATGGCAATGGCTGCGATGGCTACGGCTATGGCTGCTATGGCTATGGCTATGGCTGCTATAGCTATGGCTATGTCTGCTTTGGCTATGGCGGCTATAGCTATGGCTACGGCTGATATGGCTATGGTACCTATGCATATGGATATGGCTGCTATGGCCATGGCAATGGCTGCTATGGCCATGGCTATGGCTGCTATGGCTATGGTTACGGCTGCTATGGATATGGCTATGACTCCTTTAGATATGCCTATAGCTGCTATAGCTACGGCTATGGCTAATATGCCTTTGGCTATAGCTGTTATGGCTATGGCTATGGCTGCTATGGCTATGGCTATGGCTGCTATGGCTGCTATGCCTATGGCTATTGCTGCTATGGCTACTGCTATGGCTATTGCTATGGCAGCTATGGCTATGGCTATGGCTGCTATGGCTGCTCTGGCTATGACTATTGCTGCTATGGCTATGGCTATGGCTATGGCAATTGCTGCTATGGCTGTGGCTATGGCTATGACAATGGCTGCTATGGCTATGGCAATGGCTGCTATATCTATGTTATAGGTATGCCTATGGCTGCTACGGCTATGGCTATAACTGCTATGGCTATGGCATTGGCTACTGTGGCTATGGCTATGTCTGTGGCTGCTATGGCTATGGCTATGGCTTTGGCTGCTATGGATATAGCTATGGCTGACGGGGCTATGGCTATTTCTGCAATGGCTATGGCTATGGCTATGGCTGATATGGCTATGGCTATGGCTGCAATGGCTATGGCTACTATAGCTATGGCTATGGCTGCTATTGCTATGACTATGGCTGCTTTGGCTATGGATATGTCTGCTATGGCTGTGCCTATGGCTATTGCTGCTATGGCTACTGCTATGGCTATTGCTATGGCTGCTATGGCTATGGCTATGGCTGCTATGGCTGCTCTGGCTCTGACTATTGCTGCTATGGCTATGGCTATGGCTATGGCAATTGCTGCTATTGCTGTGGCTATGGCTATGACAATGGCTGCTATGGCTATGGCAATGGCTGCTATATCTATGTTATAGGTATGCCTATGGCTGCTACGGCTATGGCTATAACTGCTATGGCTATGGCATTGGCTACTGTGGCTATGGCTATGTCTATGGCTGCTATGGCTATGGCTATGGCTTTGGCTGCTATGGATATAGCTATGGCTGATGTGGCTATGGCTATTTCTGCAATGGCTATGGCTATGGCTGCTATGGCTATCGCTATGGCTGCTATGGCTATGGTACCTATACATATGGCTATGGCTTCTATGGCCATGGCAATGGCTGCTATGGCCATGGCTATGGCTGCTATGGCTATGGTTATGGCTGCTATGGATATGGCTATGACTATTGCTGCTATGGCTATGGCTATGGCTATGGCTATTGCTGCTATGGCTGTGGCTATGGCTATGACAATGGCTGCTATGGCTATGGCAATGGCTGCTATGTCTATGGTATAGATATGCCTATGGCTGCTACGGCTATGGCTATAATTGCTATGGCTATGGCATTGGCTACTGTGGCTACGTCTATGTCTATGGCTGCTATGGATATGGCTATGGCTATGGCTGCTATGGATATAGCTATGGCTGCTATGGCTATGGCTGTTGCTATGGCTGTTACGGCTGTGGCTATGGCTACGGCTGCTGTGGCTACGCAATTGGCTATGGCTCGTATGGCTATGGCTGTGGCTGCTATGGCTACGGCTGCTATGGCTATGGCTATGGCTGCTATGGCTACGGCTATGGCTGCTATGGCTATGGCTATGGCTGCTACGGCTATGGCTATAACTGCTATGGCTATGGCATTGGCTGCTGTGGCTATTGCTATGGCTATGACAATGGCTCCTATGGCTATGGTTATGGCTGCTATGTCTATGGCTGGTATAGCCATGCCTATGGCTGCTGCGGCTATGGCTATAACTGCTATGGCTATGGCATCGGCTAATGTGCCTATGGCTACGTCTATGGCTTCTATGGCTATGGCTATGGCTATGGCTGCTATGGATATAGCTATGGCTGCTATCTCTATGGCTGTGGCTATGGCTGCTATGGCTGTGGCTATGGCTATGGCTGCTGTGGCTATGCCTATGGCTGCTTTGGCTATGGCTGCTATAGCTATGGCTATGGCTGATATGGCTGTGGCTACAGCTGCTATGGCTATGGCTGCGGCTGCTATGGTTATCGCTATGCGTGCTATTGCTATGGCTATGGCTGCTATGGCTACGGCTACGGCTGCTATGGCTGTCGCTATGCGTGCTATGGCTATGACTATGGCTGCTATGGCTATGGCTATGGCTGCTATGGCTGCTATGGCTGTGGCTGTTGCTGCTAAGGCTATGGCTATGGCTATGGCTGCGATGGCTACGGCTATGGCTGCTGTGGCTATCGCTATGGCTGCTATGGCAATGGTACCTATACATATGGCTATGGCTGCTATGGCCATGGCAATGGCTGCTATGGCCATGGCTATGGCTGCTATGGCTATGGTTATGGCTGCTATGGATATGGCTATGACTATTGCTGCTATGGCTATGGATATGGCTATGGCTATTGCTGCTATGGCTGTGGCTATGGCCATGACAATGGCTGCTATGGCTATGGCAATGGCTGCTATGTCTATGGTATAGATATGCCTATGGCTGCTACGCCTATGGCTATAATTGCTATGGCTATGGCATTGGCTACTGTGGCTATGTCTATGTCTATGGCTGCTATGGATATGGCTATGGCTATGGCTGCTATGGATATAGCTATGGCTGCTATGGCTATGGCTGTTGCTATGGCTGTTACGGCTGTGGCTATGGCTACGGCTGCTGTGGCTACGCCATTGGCTATGGCTCGTATGGCTATGGCTGTGGCTGCTATGGCTACGGCTGCTATGGCTATGGCTATGGCTGCTATGGCTACGGCTATGGCTGCTATGGCTATGGCTATGTCTGCTTTGGCTATGGCTGCTATAGCTATG
The DNA here is from genome assembly GCF_051401765.1 of Calliopsis andreniformis. Taxonomy (NCBI): domain Eukaryota; kingdom Metazoa; phylum Arthropoda; class Insecta; order Hymenoptera; family Andrenidae; genus Calliopsis; species Calliopsis andreniformis. The sequence continues at coordinate 218,229 of NW_027480671.1, forward strand.
GCTATGGCTGATATGGCTATGGCTATAGCTGCTATGTCTATTGCTGCTATGGCTGTGGCTATGGCTATGCCAATGGCTGCTATGGCTATGGCAATGGCTGCTATATCTATGGTATAGATATGCCTATGGCTGCTACGGCTATGCCTATAACTGCTATGGCTATGGCATTGGCAACTGTGGCTATGTCTATGACTATGGCTGCTATGGCTGTGGCTATGGCTATGGCTGCTATGGATATAGCTATGGCTGCTATGGCTATGGCTGTTGCTATGGCTGTTATGGCTGTGGCTATGGCTACGGCTGCTGTGGCTATGCCATTGGCTATGGCTCGTATGGCTATGGCTATGGCTGCTATGGCTACGGCTGCTATGGCTATGCCTATGACAGCTATAGCAATGGCTGCTATAGCTATGGCTATGGCTGCTAGTGCTATGGCTATGGCTATGGCTCCAATGCATATGGCTATGGCTGCTATGGTTATGGCTACGGCTGCTATGGCTATGGCTATGGCTGCTATGGCTACGGCTATGGCTGCTATGGCTATGGCTATGGCTGCTTTGGATATGGCTGCTATAGCTATGGCTATGGCTGATATGGCTAAGGCTATGACTGCTATGGCTATGGCTATTCCGATGACTGCTATGGCTATGGCTACGGCTGCTATAGTTATGGCTATGGATGCTATGGCAATGGCCTTGGCTGCTATGGCTATGGCTATGGCTTCTAATGCTTTGGCTATAGCTATGGCTGCAATGGCTATGGCTATGGCTGCTATGGCTGCTCTGGCCTTGACAATTACTGCTGTGGCTATGGCTATGGCTATTGCTATTGCTGCTATGGCTATGCCTATGGCTATGGCTATTCCTGCGAATGGCTACGGCTATGGCTGCTATGGCTGTGGCTATGGATGCTATGGCAATGGCTATGGCTGCTTTGGCTGTGGCTGAAGCTGCTATGGCTATGGCTATGCCTGCTATGACTATGGCTATGGATGCTTTGGCTATGGCTATGGCGATGGCTGCTATGGCTATGGCTATGGCTGCTATGGCTGTGGCTATGGATGCTATGGAAATGGCTCTGGCTGCTTTGGCTATGGCTGAAGCTGCTATGGCTATGGGTATGCCTGCTATGACTATGGCTATGGATGCTTTGGCTATGGCTAAAGCTGCTATGGCTATGGCTATGTCTGCTATGGCTATGGCTATTGCTGCTATGGCTATGGCTATGGCTATGGCTGATATGGCTATGGCTATGGCTGCTATGGCTGTTGCTATGCGTCCTGTGGCTATGGTTATGGCTGCTGTGGCTATGGCTATGTCTGCTGTGTCTGCTATGACTATGGCTAAAGCTGCTATGGCTATGGCTATGTCTGCTATGGCTATGGCTATTTCTGCAATGACTATGGCTATGGCTATTGCTGATATGGCTATGGCTATGGCTGCTATGGCTATGGCTACTATAGCTATGGCTATTGCTGTTGCTGCTATGGCTATGGCTATGGCTATGGCTATGCCTGCGATGGGTACGGCTATGGCTGCTATGGCTATGGCTATGGCTGCTATGGCTATAGCCATGGCTGCTATGGCTATGGCTACGGCTGCTGTGGCTATGGCTGCGGCTGCTATGGTTATCGCTATGCGTGCTATTGCTATGGCTATGGCTGCTATGGCTATGACTAAGGCTGCTATGGCTGCTGTGGCTATGGCTATTGCTCCTATGGCTACGTCTATGGCTGCTATGGCTATGGCTATGGCTATGGCTGCTATGGATATAGCTATGGCTGCTATGTCTATGGCTGTGGCTATGGCTGCTATGGCTGTGGCTATGTCTATGGCTGCTGTGGCTATGGCTATGGCTGCTTTGGCTATGGCTGCTATAGCTATGTCTATGGCTGCTATGGCTATGACTAAGGCTGCTATGGCTGCTGTGGCTATGGCTATTGCTGCTATGGCTACTCCTATGGCTATGGCTTTTGCCGCTATGGCTACGGCTATGGCTGCTATGTCTATGGCGGGTATAGCTATGCCAATGGCTGCTACGGCTATGGCTATAACTGCTATGGCTATGGCATCGGCTAATGTGGCTATGGCTATGTCTATGGCTGCTATGGCTATGGCTATGGCTATGGCTGCTATGGATATAGCTATCGCTGCTATGTCTACGGCTATGGCTATGGTTGCTATGGCTGTGGCTATGGCTATGGCTGCTGTGGCTATGGCATTGTCTATGGCTCGTGCGGCTATTGCTATGGCTGCTATGGCTATGTCTATGGCTGCTATGGCAATGGCTGCTATAGCTATGGCTATGGCTGCTAATGCTTTGGCTACGGCTATGGCTCCTATGGGTAAGGCTGTGCCTGCTATGGTTATGGCTATGGCTGCTATGGCTATGGCTACGGCTGCTATGGCTATGGCTGCGGCTGCTAAGGCTATCGCTATGCGTGCTAATGCTATGGCTATGGCTGCTATGGATATGGCTATGGCTGCTGTGGCTGGTATGGCTATGGCTATTGCTGCTATGGCTATGGCTATGGATGCTATGGCTATGACTATGGCTGCTAAGGCTATGGCTATGGCTATGGCTCCTATGGATATGGCTATGGCTGCTGTGGCTATAGCTATGGCTGCTATGGATATGGCTATGGCTATGGCGGCTATGGCTATAGCTATGGCTGCTATGGCTATGGCTATGGCTATTGCTGCTATGGCTACTGTTATGGCTATGGCTATGGCTGCTTTGGCTATGGCTACGGCTGCTATGTCTGCCGCTGTGCGTGCTATGGCTGTGGCTATGGCTGCTATGGCTGCTATGGCTATTGCTATTGCTGCTATGGCTATGGCTATGGCTATGGCTATGCCTGCGATGGGTACGGCTATGGCTGCTATGGCTATGGCTATTGCTGCTATGGCTACGGCTATGGATGCTATGGCTATGGCTACGGCTGCTATGGCTATGGCTGCGGCTGCTATGGTTATCGCTATGCGTGCTATTGCTATGGATATGGCTGCTATGGCTATGACTATGGCTGCTATGGCTGCTATGGCAATGGCTATTGCTGCTACGGCTACTGCTATGGCTATGGCTATGGCTGCTATGGCTACGGCAATGGCTGATATGGCTATGTCTATGGCTGGTATAGCTATGCCTATGGCTGCTGCGGCTATGGCTATAACTGCTATGGCTATGGCATCGGCTAATGTGGCTATGGCTACGTCTATGGCTGCTATGGCTATGGCTATGGCTATAGCTGCTATGGCTATGGCTATGGGTACTTTGGCTATGGCTATGGTTGATATGGCTACGGCTATGGCTGCTATGGCTATGGCTATGGCTGGTATGGCTATGGCTACGGCTGCTATGGCTATGGCTATGGCTGGTATGGCTATGGCTACGGCTGCTATGGCTATGGCTGCGGCTATTATGGCTATGGCTATGCGTGCTATTGCTATGGCTATGGCTGCTATGGCTATGGCTATGGCTGCTTTTGGCTATGGCTATGGCTGCTTTGGCTATGGCTGCTATAGCTATGGCTATGGCTGCTATGGCTGTGGCTATGGCTGCTATGGCTATGGCTATGGCTGCTATGGCAATGGCTACGGCTGCTATGGCTGTCGCTATGCGTGCTATGGCTATGGCTATGGCTGCTAAGGCTATGGCTATGGCTGCTATGGCTATGGCTATGGCTATTGCTGCTATGGCTACTGTTATGGCTATGGCTAGGGCTGCTATGGCTATGGCTACGGCTGCTAGGGCTGCTATGGCGATGACTATTGCTGCTATGGCTGTGGCTATTGCTATGACTATGTCTGCTATGGCTATGGCTATGACTGCTATGTCTATGACTGGTATAGCTATGCCTATGGCTGCTACGGCTATGGCTATAACTGCTATGGCTATGGCATTGGCTGCTGCGGCTATGGCTATAACTGCTATGGCTATGGCATTGGCTACTGTGGCTATGGCTATGTCTATGGCTGCTATGGCTATGGCTATGGCTTTGGCTGCTATGGATATAGCTATGGCTGATGTGGCTATGGCTATTTCTGCAATGGCTATGGCTATGGCTATGGCAGATATGGCTATGGCTATGGCTGCTATGGCTATGGCAGATATGGCTATGGCTATGGCTGCTATGGCTATGGCTTCTATGGCTGCTATGCCTATGGCTATTGCTGCTATGGCTACTGCTATGGCTATGGCTATGTCTATGGCTGCTATGGATATAGCTATGGCTGCTATGGATATAGCTATGGCTGTTATGGCTATGGCTATTGCTGCTATGGCTGCTGTGGCTATGACTGTTGCTGCTACGGCTATGACTATGGCTATGGCTATTGCTGCTATGGCTGTGGCTACGGCTACTGTGGCTATGGCTATGGCTATGGCTGCGTTGGCTATGTCTATGGTTGCTGTTGCTAATGCGTCTACCTGCTATGGCTATGGCTACGGCTGCTATGGCTGTCGCTATGCGTGCTATGGCTATGGCTATGGCTATTGCTATGGCTATGGCTATGGCTGCTGTGGCTACGGCTATGGCTGCTATGGCTATGGCTATGGATGCTATGGCAATGGCTATGGCTGCTTTGGCTATGGCTAAAGCTGCTATGGCTATGGCTATGGCTGCTATGACTATGGCTGCTATAGCTATGGCTATGGCTGATATGGCTATGGCTACGACTGCTATGGCTATGGCTATGCCGATGAATGCTATGGCTATGGCTATGGCTGCTATGGTTGTGGCTATGGCTGCTATGGCTATGGCTACGGCTGCTAGGGCTGCTATGGCTATGGCTACGGCTGCTAGGGCTGCTATGGCGATGACTATTGCTGCTATGGCTGTGGCTATTGCTATGACTATGGCTGCTATGGCTATGGCTATGACTGCTATGTCTATGACTGGTATAGCTATGCCTATGGCTGCTACGGCTATGGCTATAACTGCTATGGCTATGGCATTGGCTGCTGCGGCTATGTCTATAACTGTTATGGCTATGGCATCGGCTAATGTGGCTATGGCTATGTCTTTGGCTGCTATGGCTATTGCTATTGCTGCTATGGCTATGGCTATGTGTATGGCAATGGCTGCGATGGCTACGGCTATGGCTGCTATGGCTATGGCTATGGCTGCTATAGCTATGGCTATGTCTGCTTTGGCTATGGCGGCTATAGCTATGGCTACGGCTGATATGGCTATGGTACCTATGCATATGGATATGGCTGCTATGGCCATGGCAATGGCTGCTATGGCCATGGCTATGGCTGCTATGGCTATGGTTACGGCTGCTATGGATATGGCTATGACTCCTTTAGATATGCCTATAGCTGCTATAGCTACGGCTATGGCTAATATGCCTTTGGCTATAGCTGTTATGGCTATGGCTATGGCTGCTATGGCTATGGCTATGGCTGCTATGGCTGCTATGCCTATGGCTATTGCTGCTATGGCTACTGCTATGGCTATTGCTATGGCAGCTATGGCTATGGCTATGGCTGCTATGGCTGCTCTGGCTATGACTATTGCTGCTATGGCTATGGCTATGGCTATGGCAATTGCTGCTATGGCTGTGGCTATGGCTATGACAATGGCTGCTATGGCTATGGCAATGGCTGCTATATCTATGTTATAGGTATGCCTATGGCTGCTACGGCTATGGCTATAACTGCTATGGCTATGGCATTGGCTACTGTGGCTATGGCTATGTCTGTGGCTGCTATGGCTATGGCTATGGCTTTGGCTGCTATGGATATAGCTATGGCTGACGGGGCTATGGCTATTTCTGCAATGGCTATGGCTATGGCTATGGCTGATATGGCTATGGCTATGGCTGCAATGGCTATGGCTACTATAGCTATGGCTATGGCTGCTATTGCTATGACTATGGCTGCTTTGGCTATGGATATGTCTGCTATGGCTGTGCCTATGGCTATTGCTGCTATGGCTACTGCTATGGCTATTGCTATGGCTGCTATGGCTATGGCTATGGCTGCTATGGCTGCTCTGGCTCTGACTATTGCTGCTATGGCTATGGCTATGGCTATGGCAATTGCTGCTATTGCTGTGGCTATGGCTATGACAATGGCTGCTATGGCTATGGCAATGGCTGCTATATCTATGTTATAGGTATGCCTATGGCTGCTACGGCTATGGCTATAACTGCTATGGCTATGGCATTGGCTACTGTGGCTATGGCTATGTCTATGGCTGCTATGGCTATGGCTATGGCTTTGGCTGCTATGGATATAGCTATGGCTGATGTGGCTATGGCTATTTCTGCAATGGCTATGGCTATGGCTATGGCTGATATGGCTATGGCTATGGCTGCTATGGCTATGGCTACTATAGCTATGGCTATGGCTGCTATTGCTATGACTATGGCTGCTTTGGCTATGGCTATGGCTGGTATGGCTGTATGGCTATTGCTATTGCTGCTATGGCTATGGCTATGGCTATGACTATGGCTGCGATGGCTACGGCTATGGCTATGGCTATGACTATGGCTGCGATGGCTACGGCTATGGCTGCTATGGCTGATGTGGCTATGGCTATTTCTGCAATGGCTATGGCTATGGCTATGGCTGCTATGGCTATGGCTATGGCTGCTATGTCTATGGCTAGTATAGCTATGCCTATGGCTGCTGCGGCTATGGCTATAACTGCTATGGCTATGGCATCGGCTAATCTGGCTATGGCTATGTCTATGGCTGCTATGGCTATTGCTATTGCTGCTATGGCTATGGCTATGGGTATGGCAATGGCTGCGAAGGCTACGGCTATGGCTGCTATGGCTATGGCTATGGCTGCCATAGCTATGGCTATGGCTGCTTTGGCTATGGCTGCTATAGCTATGGCTAAGGCTGATGTGGCTATGGTACATATACATATGGATATGGCTGCTGCGGCTATGGCTATGGCTGCAATGGCTATGGCTATGGCTATGGCTGATATGGCTATGGCTATGGCTGCTATGGCTATGGCTGTTGCTATGGCTGTTACGGCTGTGGCTATGGCTACGGCTGCTGTGGCTACGCCATTGGCTATGGCTCGTATGGCTATGGCTGTGGCGGCTATGGCTACGGCTGCTATGGCTATGGCTATGGCTGCTATGGCTATGGCTACGGCTGCTATGGCTATGGCTGCGGCTGCTAAGGCTATCGCTATGCGTGCTAATGCTATGGCTATGGCTGCTATGGATATGGCTATGGCTGCTGTGGCTGGTATGGCTATGGCTATTGCTGCTATGGCTATGGCTATGGATGCTATGGCTATGACTATGGCTGCTAAGGCTATGGCTATGGCTATGGCTCCTATGGATATGGCTATGGCTGCTGTGGCTATAGCTATGGCTGCTATGGATATGGCTATGGCTATGGCGGCTATGGCTATAGCTATGGCTGCTATGGCTATGGCTATGGCTATTGCTGCTATGGCTACTGTTATGGCTATGGCTATCGCTGCTTTGGCTATGGCTACGGCTGCTATGTCTGCCGCTGTGCGTGCTATGGCTATGGCTATGGCTGCTATGGCTGCTATGGCTATTGCTATTGCTGCTATGGCTATGGCTATGGCTATGGCTATGCCTGCGATGGGTACGGCTATGGCTGCTATGGCTATGGCTATTGCTGCTATGGCTACGGCTATGGATGCTATGGCTATGGCTACGGCTGCTATGGCTATGGCTGCGGCTGCTATGGTTATCGCTATGCGTGCTATTGCTATGGATATGGCTGCTATGGCTATGACTATGGCTGCTATGGCTGCTATGGCAATGGCTATTGCTGCTACGGCTACTGCTATGGCTATGGCTATGGCTGCTATGGCTACGGCAATGGCTGATATGGCTATGTCTATGGCTGGTATAGCTATGCCTATGCCTGCTGCGGCTATGGCTATAACTGCTATGGCTATGGCATCGGCTAATGTGGCTATGGCTACGTCTATGGCTGCTATGGCTATGGCTATGGCTATAGCTGCTATGGCTATGGCTATGGGTACTTTGGCTATGGCTATGGCTGATATGGCTACGGCTATGGCTGCTATGGCTATGGCTATGGCTGGTATGGCTATGGCTATGGCTGATGTGGCTATGGTACATATACATATGGATATGGCTGCTGCGGCTATGGCTATGGCTGCAATGGCTATGGCTATGGCTATGGCTGATATGGCTATGGCTATGGCTGCTATGGCTATGGCTGTTGCTATGGCTGTTACGGCTGTGGCTATGGCTACGGCTGCTGTGGCTACGCCATTGGCTATGGCTCGTATGGCTATGGCTGTGGCGGCTATGGCTACGGCTGCTATGGCTATGGCTATGGCTGCTATGGCTATGGCTATGGCTGCTATGGCTATGGCTATGGCTACTATGGCTACGGCTATGGCTGCTATGGCTATGGCTATGGCTGCTATGGTTATGGCTACGGCTGCTTTGGCTGTGGCTATGGCTGCTATGGCTGTGGCTATGGCTATGGCTGCTGTGGCTATGGCTATGGCTGCTTTGGCTATGGCTGCTATAGCTATGGCTATGGCTGATATGGCTATGGCTACGGCTGCTATTGCTATGGCTGCGGCTGCTATGGTTATCGCTATGCGTGCTATTGCTATGGCTATGACTGCTATGGCTATGGATACGGCTGCTATGGCTGTCGCTATGCGTGCTATGGCTATGACTATGGCTGCTATGGCTATGGCTATGGCTGCTATGGCTGCTATGCCTATGGCTATTGCTGCTATGGCTGCGGCTATGGCTACTGTGGCTATGGCTATGGCTATGGCTGCGATGGCTATGTCTATGGTTGCTGTTGCTAATGCGTCTATCTGCTATGGCTATGGCTACGGCTGCTATGGCTGTCGCTATGCGTGCTATGGCTATGGCTATGGCTATTGCTATGGCTATGGCTATGGCTGCTATGGCTACGGCTATGGCTGCTATGGCTATGGCTATGGATGCTATGGCAATGGCTATGGCTGCTTTGGCTATGGCTAAAGCTGCTATGGCTATGGCTATGGCTGCTATGACTATGGCTATGGATGCTTTGGCTTTGGCTAAAGCTGCTATGGCTGTGGCTATGTCTGCTATGGCTATGGCCATTGCTGCTATGGCTATGGCTATGGCTGTGGCTGATATGGCTATGGCTATGGCTGCTATGGCTACGGCTGCTATGGCTATGCATATGGCAGCTATGGCAGTGGCTGCTATAGCTATGGCTATGGCTGCTAATGCTATGGATATGGCTATGGCTCCAATGGATATGGCTATGGCTGCTATGGTTATGGCCACGGCTGCTATGGCTATGGCTATGGCTACTATGGCTACGGCTATGGCTGCTATGGCTATGGCTATGGCTGCTATGGTTATGGCTACTGCTGCTTTGGCTATGGCTATGGCTACTATGGCTACGGCTATGGCTGCTATGGCTATGGCTATGGCTGCTATGTCTATGGCTGGTATAGCTATGCCTATGGCTGCTGCGGCTATGGCTATAACTGCTATGGCTATGGCATCGGCTAATCTGGCTATGGCTATGCCTATGGCTGCTATGGCTATTGCTATTGCTGCTATGGCTATGGCAATGGGTATGGCAATGGCTGCGACGGCTACGGCTATGACTGCTATGGCTATGGCTGCCATAGCTATGGCTATGGCTGCTTTGGCTATGGCTGCTATAGCTATGGCTATGGCTGATGTGGCTATGGTACCTATACATATGGATATGGCTGCTGCGGCTATGGCTATTGCTGCAATGGCTATGGCTATGGCTATGGCTGATATGGCTATGGCTATGGCTGCTATGGCTATGGCTGTTGCTATGGCTGTTACGGCTGTGGCTGTGGCTACGGCTGCTGTGGCTACGCCATTGGCTATGGCTCGTATGGCTATGGCTGTGGCTGCTATGGCTACGGCTGCTATGGCTATGGCTATGCCTGCTATGACTATGGCTATGGATGCTTTGGCTATGGCTATGGCGATGGCTGCTATGGCTATGCCTATGGCTGCTATGGCTGTGGCTATGGATGCTATGGAAATGTCTCTGGCTGCTTTGGCTATGGCTGCAGCTGCTATGGCTATGGCTATGCCTGCTATGACTATGGCTATGGATGCTTTGGCTATGGCTAAAGCTGCTATGGCTATGGCTATGTCTGCTATGGCTATGGCTATTGCTGCTATGTCTATGGCTATGGCTATGGCTGATATGGCTATGGCTATGGCTGCTATGGCTGTTGCTATGCGTCCTATGGCTATGGCTATGGCTGCTGTGGCTATGGCTATGTCTGCTCTGTCTGCTATGACTATGGCTAAAGCTGCTATGGCTATGGCTATGTCTGCTATGGCTATGGCTATTTCTGCAATGACTATGGCTATGGCTATTGCTGATATGGCTATGGCTATGGCTGCTATGGCTATGGCTACTATAGCTATGGCTATTGCTGTTGCTGCTATGGCTATGGCTATGGCTATGGCTATGCCTGCGATGGGTACGGCTATGGCTGCTATGGCTATGGCTATGGCTGCTATGGCTATGGCTATGGCTGCTATGGCTATGGCTACGGCTGCTGTGGCTATGGCTGCGGCTGCTATGGTTATCGCTAAGCGTGCTATTGCTATGGCTATGGCTGCTATGGCTATGACTAAGGCTGCTATGGCTGCTGTGGGTATGGCTATTGCTGCTATGGCTACTGCTATGGCTACGGCTATGGCTGCTATGGCTACGGCTATGGCTGCTATAGCTATGGCTATGGCTGATATGGCTATGGCTATGGCTGCTATGGCTATGGATATGGCGATGGCTGCTATAGCTATGGCTAAGGGTACTTTGGCTATGGCTATGGCTGATATGGCTACGGCTATGGCTGCTATGGCTATGGCTATGGCTGTTATGGCTATGGCTACGGCTGCTATGGCTATGGCTGCGGCTATTATGGCTATGGCTATGCGTGCTATTGCTATGGCTATGGCTGCTATGGCTATGGCTATGGCGATGGCTGCTATAGCTATGGCTGTGGCTGCTATGGCTATGGCTATGGCTGCTATGGCTATCGCTATGGCTGCTATGCTTATCGCTGCTATGGCTATGGCTGGTATAGCTATGGCTGCTATAGCTGTGGCTATGGCTGCTATTGCCATGACTATGGCTGCTATGGCAATGGCCAAGGGTGCTATGGCTATGGCTGCTATGGCAATGGCCAAGGCTGCTATGTCTATGGCTATGACTATGGCTGCTATGGCTATGGCTATGGCTGCCATGTCTATGGCTGGTATAGCTATGACTATGGCTGCTACGGCTATGGCTACAGCTGCTATGGCTATGGCTATGGCTGCTATGGATATATCTGTGGCTGCTATGGCTATGTCTATGGCTACGTCTGGTATGGCCATCGCTATGGCTGCTGTGGCTGTGGCTATGGCTGCTATGGCTATAGCTACGGCTGCTAGGGCTGCTATGGCGATGAATATTGCTGCCATGGCTGTGGCTATGGCAATGACTATGGCTGCTATGGCTATGGCTATGGCTGCTATGTCTATGACTGGTATAGCTATGCCTATGGCTGCTACGGCTATGGCTATAATTGCTATGGCTATGGCATTGGCTGCTGTGGCTACGGCTATGGCTATGACAATGGCTGCTATGGCTATGGCTATGGCTGCTATGTCTATGGCGGGTATAGCTATGCCTATGGCTGCTACGGCTATGGCTATAATTGCTATGGCTATGGCATTGGCTGCTGTGGCTATGGCTATGGCTATGACAATGGCTGCTATGGCAATGGCTATGGCTGCTATGTCTATGGCGGGTATAGCTATGCCTATGGCTGCTACGGCTATGGCTATAACTGCTATGGCTATGGCATCGGCTAATGTGGCTATGGCTATGTCTATGGCTGCTATGGCTATGGCTATGGCCATGGCTGCTATGGATATAGCTATCGCTGCTATGTCAACGGCTATTGCTATGGCTGCTATGGCTATGTCTATGGCTGCTATGGCAATGGCTGCTATAGCTATGGCTATGGCTGCTAATGCTTTGGCTACGGCTATGGCTCCTATGGATAAGGCTGTGCCTGCTATGGTTATGGCTATGGCTGCTATGGCTATGGCTACGGCTGCTATGGCTATGGCTGCGGCTGCTATGGCTATCGCTATGCGTGCTAATGCTATGGCTATGGCTGCTATGGATATGGCTATGGCCGCTATGGTTGGTATGGCTATGGCTATTGCGGCTATGGCTACGTCTGCTATGGCTATGGCTGCGGCTGCTATGGCTATCGCTGTGCGTGCTATTGCTATTTCTGCTATGGCTATGGCTATGGCTATGGCTATGCCTGCGATGGCTACGGTTATGTCTGCTATGGCTACGGCTATGGCTGCTATGGCTATGGCTATGGCTGCTATGGCTATGGCTATGGATGCTATGGCTATGACTCTGGCTGCTAAGGCTATGGCAATGGCTATGGCTCCTATGGATATGGCTATGGCTGCTGTGGCTATAACTATGGCTGCTATGGCTATGGCCATTGCTGCTATGGCTATGGCTATGGCTATGGCTATGGCTGATATGGCTATGGCTATGGCTGCTATGGCTACGGCTGCTATGGCTATGCATATGGCAGCTATGGCAGTGGCTGCTATAGCTATGGCTATGGCTGCTAATGCTATGGATATGGCTTTGGCTCCAATGGATATGGCTATGGCTGCTATGGTTATGGCTACGGCTGCTATGGCTATGGCTATGGCTACTATGGCTACGGCTATGGCTGCTATGGCTATGGCTATGGCTGCTATGTCTATGGCTGGTATAGCTATGCCTATGGCTGCTGCGGCTATGGCTTTAACTGCTATGGCTATGGCATCGGCTAATCTGGCTATGGCTATGTCTATGGCTGCTATGGCTATTGCTATTGCTGCTATGGCTATGGCTATGGGTATGGCAATGGCTGCGACGTCTACGGCTATGGCTGCTATGGCTATGGCTATGGCTGCCATAGCTATGGCTATGGCTGCTTTGGCTATGGCTGCTATAGCTATGGCTATGGCTGATGTGGCTATGGTACCTATACATATGGATATGGCTGCTGCGGCTATGGCTATGGCTGCAATGGCTATGGCTATGTCTATGGCTGCTATGGCTATGGCTATGGCTATGGCTGCTATGGATATAGCTATCGCTGCTATGTCAACGGCTATTGCTATGGCTGCTATGGCTATGTCTATGGCTGCTATGGCAATGGCTGCAATGGATATGGCTATGGCTATGGCTGATATGGCTACGTCTATGGCTGCTATGGCTATGGCTATGGCTATGGCTGCTATGGATATAGCTATGGCTGCTATGTCTATGGCTGTGGCTATGGCTGCTATGGCTGTGGCTATGGCTATGGCTGCTGTGGCTATGGCTATGGCTGCTTTGGCTATGGCTGCTATAGCTATGGCTATGGCTGATATGGCTATGGCTACGGCTGCTATTGCTATGGCTGCGGCTGCTATGGTTATCGCTATGCGTGCTATTGCTATGGCTATGGCTGCTATGGCTATGGATACGGCTGCTATGGCTGTCGCTATGCGTGCTATGGCTATGACTATGGCTATGGCTATGGCTGCTATGGCTATGGCTATGGCGATGGCTGCTATAGCTATGGCTGTGGCTGCTATGGCTATGGCTATGGCTGCTATGGCTATCGCTATGGCTGCTATGCTTATCGCTGCTATGGCTATGGCTGGTATAGCTATGGCTGCTATAGCTGTGGCTATGGCTGCTATTGCCATGACTATGGCTGCTATGGCAATGGCCAAGGGTGCTGTGGCTATGGCTGCTATGGCAATGGCCAAGGCTGCTATGTCTATGGCTATGACTATGGCTGCTATGGCTATGGCTATGGCTGCCATGTCTATGGCTGGTATAGCTATGACTATGGCTGCTACGGCTATGGCAACAGCTGCTATGGCTATGGCTATGGCTGCTATGGATATATCTGTGGCTGCTATGGCTATGTCTATGGCTACGTCTGGTATGGCCATCGCTATGGCTGCTGTGGCTGTGGCTATGGCTGCTATGGCTATAGCTACGGCTGCTAGGGCTGCTATGGCGATGAATATTGCTGCCATGGCTGTGGCTATGGCAATGACTATGGCTGCTATGGCTATGGCTATGGCTGCCATAGCTATGGCTATGGCTGCTTTGGCTATGGCTGCTATAGCTATGGCTATGGCTGATGTGGCTATGGTACCTATACATATGGATATGGCTGCTGCGGCTATGGCTATGGCTGCAATGGCTATGGCTATGGCTGCTTTGGCTATGGCTGCTATCGCTATGTCTATGGCTGCTATGGCTATGACTAAGGCTGCTATGGCTGCTGTGGCTATGGCTATTGCTGCTATGGCTACTGCTATGGCTATGGCTTTTGCCGCTATGGCTACGGCTATGGCTGCTATGTCTATGGCGGGTATAGCTATGCCAATGGCTGCTACGGCTATGGCTATAACTGCTATGGCTATGGCATCGGCTAATGTGGCTATGGCTATGTCTATGGCTGCTATGGCTATGGCTATGGCTATGGCTGCTATGGATATAGCTATCGCTGCTATGTCTACGGCTATGGCTATGGTTGCTATGGCTGTGGCTATGGCTATGGCTGCTGTGGCTATGGCATTGTCTATGGCTCGTGCGGCTATTGCTATGGCTGCTATGGCTATGTCTATGGCTGCTATGGCAATGGCTGCTATAGCTATGGCTATGGCTGCTAATGCTTTGGCTACGGCTATGGCTCCTATGGGTAAGGCTGTGCCTGCTATGGTTATGGCTATGGCTGCTATGGCTATGGCTACGGCTGCTATGGCTATGGCTGCGGCTGCTAAGGCTATCGCTATGCGTGCTAATGCTATGGCTATGGCTGCTATGGATATGGCTATGGCTGCTGTGGCTGGTATGGCTATGGCTATTGCTGCTATGGCTATGGCTATGGATGCTATGGCTATGACTATGGCTGCTAAGGCTATGGCTATGGCTATGGCTCCTATGGATATGGCTATGGCTGCTGTGGCTATAGCTATGGCTGCTATGGATATGGCTATGGCTATGGCGGCTATGGCTATAGCTATGGCTGCTATGGCTATGGCTATGGCTATTGCTGCTATGGCTACTGTTATGGCTATGGCTATGGCTGCTTTGGCTATGGCTACGGCTGCTATGTCTGCCGCTGTGCGTGCTATGGCTATGGCTATGGCTGCTATGGCTGCTATGGCTATTGCTATTGCTGCTATGGCTATGGCTATGGCTATGGCTATGCCTGCGATGGGTACGGCTATGGCTGCTATGGCTATGGCTATTGCTGCTATGGCTACGGCTATGGATGCTATGGCTATGGCTACGGCTGCTATGGCTATGGCTGCGGCTGCTATGGTTATCGCTATGCGTGCTATTGCTATGGATATGGCTGCTATGGCTATGACTATGGCTGCTATGGCTGCTATGGCAATGGCTATTGCTGCTACGGCTACTGCTATGGCTATGGCTATGGCTGCTATGGCTACGGCAATGGCTGATATGGCTATGTCTATGGCTGGTATAGCTATGCCTATGGCTGCTGCGGCTATGGCTATAACTGCTATGGCTATGGCATCGGCTAATGTGGCTATGGCTACGTCTATGGCTGCTATGGCTATGGCTATGGCTATAGCTGCTATGGCTATGGCTATGGGTACTTTGGCTATGGCTATGGTTGATATGGCTACGGCTATGGCTGCTATGGCTATGGCTATGGCTGGTATGGCTATGGCTACGGCTGCTATGGCTATGGCTGCGGCTATTATGGCTATGGCTATGCGTGCTATTGCTATGGCTATGGCTGCTATGGCTATGGCTATGGCTGCTTTTGGCTATGGCTATGGCTGCTTTGGCTATGGCTGCTATAGCTATGGCTATGGCTGCTATGGCTGTGGCTATGGCTGCTATGGCTATGGCTATGGCTGCTATGGCAATGGCTACGGCTGCTATGGCTGTCGCTATGCGTGCTATGGCTATGGCTATGGCTGCTAAGGCTATGGCTATGGCTGCTATGGCTATGGCTATGGCTATTGCTGCTATGGCTACTGTTATGGCTATGGCTAGGGCTGCTATGGCTATGGCTACGGCTGCTAGGGCTGCTATGGCGATGACTATTGCTGCTATGGCTGTGGCTATTGCTATGACTATGTCTGCTATGGCTATGGCTATGACTGCTATGTCTATGACTGGTATAGCTATGCCTATGGCTGCTACGGCTATGGCTATAACTGCTATGGCTATGGCATTGGCTGCTGCGGCTATGGCTATAACTGCTATGGCTATGGCATTGGCTACTGTGGCTATGGCTATGTCTATGGCTGCTATGGCTATGGCTATGGCTTTGGCTGCTATGGATATAGCTATGGCTGATGTGGCTATGGCTATTTCTGCAATGGCTATGGCTATGGCTATGGCAGATATGGCTATGGCTATGGCTGCTATGGCTATGGCAGATATGGCTATGGCTATGGCTGCTATGGCTATGGCTTCTATGGCTGCTATGCCTATGGCTATTGCTGCTATGGCTACTGCTATGGCTATGGCTATGTCTATGGCTGCTATGGATATAGCTATGGCTGCTATGGATATAGCTATGGCTGTTATGGCTATGGCTATTGCTGCTATGGCTGCTGTGGCTATGACTGTTGCTGCTACGGCTATGACTATGGCTATGGCTATTGCTGCTATGGCTGTGGCTACGGCTACTGTGGCTATGGCTATGGCTATGGCTGCGTTGGCTATGTCTATGGTTGCTGTTGCTAATGCGTCTACCTGCTATGGCTATGGCTACGGCTGCTATGGCTGTCGCTATGCGTGCTATGGCTATGGCTATGGCTATTGCTATGGCTATGGCTATGGCTGCTATGGCTACGGCTATGGCTGCTATGGCTATGGCTATGGATGCTATGGCAATGGCTATGGCTGCTTTGGCTATGGCTAAAGCTGCTATGGCTATGGCTATGGCTGCTATGACTATGGCTGCTATAGCTATGGCTATGGCTGATATGGCTATGGCTACGACTGCTATGGCTATGGCTATGCCGATGAATGCTATGGCTATGGCTATGGCTGCTATGGTTGTGGCTATGGCTGCTATGGCTATGGCTACGGCTGCTAGGGCTGCTATGGCTATGGCTACGGCTGCTAGGGCTGCTATGGCGATGACTATTGCTGCTATGGCTGTGGCTATTGCTATGACTATGGCTGCTATGGCTATGGCTATGACTGCTATGTCTATGACTGGTATAGCTATGCCTATGGCTGCTACGGCTATGGCTATAACTGCTATGGCTATGGCATTGGCTGCTGCGGCTATGTCTATAACTGTTATGGCTATGGCATCGGCTAATGTGGCTATGGCTATGTCTTTGGCTGCTATGGCTATTGCTATTGCTGCTATGGCTATGGCTATGTGTATGGCAATGGCTGCGATGGCTACGGCTATGGCTGCTATGGCTATGGCTATGGCTGCTATAGCTATGGCTATGTCTGCTTTGGCTATGGCGGCTATAGCTATGGCTACGGCTGATATGGCTATGGTACCTATGCATATGGATATGGCTGCTATGGCCATGGCAATGGCTGCTATGGCCATGGCTATGGCTGCTATGGCTATGGTGACGGCTGCTATGGATATGGCTATGACTCCTTTAGATATGCCTATAGCTGCTATAGCTACGGCTATGGCTAATATGCCTTTGGCTATAGCTGTTATGGCTATGGCTATGGCTGCTATGGCTATGGCTATGGCTGCTATGGCTGCTATGCCTATGGCTATTGCTGCTATGGCTACTGCTATGGCTATTGCTATGGCAGCTATGGCTATGGCTATGGCTGCTATGGCTGCTCTGGCTATGACTATTGCTGCTATGGCTATGGCTATGGCTATGGCAATTGCTGCTATGGCTGTGGCTATGGCTATGACAATGGCTGCTATGGCTATGGCAATGGCTGCTATATCTATGTTATAGGTATGCCTATGGCTGCTACGGCTATGGCTATAACTGCTATGGCTATGGCATTGGCTACTGTGGCTATGGCTATGTCTATGGCTGCTATGGCTATGGCTATGGCTTTGGCTGCTATGGATATAGCTATGGCTGATGGGGCTATGGCTATTTCTGCAATGGCTATGGCTATGGCTATGGCTGATATGGCTATGGCTATGGCTGCAATGGCTATGGCTACTATAGCTATGGCTATGGCTGCTATTGCTATGACTATGGCTGCTTTGGCTATGGATATGTCTGCTATGGCTGTGCCTATGGCTATTGCTGCTATGGCTACTGCTATGGCTATTGCTATGGCTGCTATGGCTATGGCTATGGCTGCTATGGCTGCTCTGGCTCTGACTATTGCTGCTATGGCTATGGCTATGGCTATGGCAATTGCTGCTATTGCTGTGGCTATGGCTATGACAATGGCTGCTATGGCTATGGCAATGGCTGCTATATCTATGTTATAGGTATGCCTATGGCTGCTACGGCTATGGCTATAACTGCTATGGCTATGGCATTGGCTACTGTGGCTATGGCTATGTCTATGGCTGCTATGGCTATGGCTATGGCTTTGGCTGCTATGGATATAGCTATGGCTGATGTGGCTATGGCTATTTCTGCAATGGCTATGGCTATGGCTATGGCTGATATGGCTATGGCTATGGCTGCTATGGCTATGGCTACTATAGCTATGGCTATGGCTGCTATTGCTATGACTATGGCTGCTTTGGCTATGGCTATGGCTGGTATGGCTGTATGGCTATTGCTATTGCTGCTATGGCTATGGCTATGGCTATGACTATGGCTGCGATGGCTACGGCTATGGCTATGGCTATGACTATGGCTGCGATGGCTACGGCTATGGCTGCTATGGCTGATGTGGCTATGGCTATTTCTGCAATGCCTATGGCTATGGCTATGGCTGCTATGGCTATGGCTATGGCTGCTATGTCTATGGCTAGTATAGCTATGCCTATGGCTGCTGCGGCTATGGCTATAACTGCTATGGCTATGGCATCGGCTAATCTGGCTATGGCTATGTCTATGGCTGCTATGGCTATTGCTATTGCTGCTATGGCTATGGCTATGGGTATGGCAATGGCTGCGAAGGCTACGGCTATGGCTGCTATGGCTATGGCTATGGCTGCCATAGCTATGGCTATGGCTGCTTTGGCTATGGCTGCTATAGCTATGGCTATGGCTGATGTGGCTATGGTACATATACATATGGATATGGCTGCTGCGGCTATGGCTATGGCTGCAATGGCTATGGCTATGGCTATGGCTGATATGGCTATGGCTATGGCTGCTATGGCTATGGCTGTTGCTATGGCTGTTACGGCTGTGGCTATGGCTACGGCTGCTGTGGCTACGCCATTGGCTATGGCTCGTATGGCTATGGCTGTGGCGGCTATGGCTACGGCTGCTATGGCTATGGCTATGGCTGCTATGGCTATGGCTACGGCTGCTATGGCTATGGCTGCGGCTGCTAAGGCTATCGCTATGCGTGCTAATGCTATGGCTATGGCTGCTATGGATATGGCTATGGCTGCTGTGGCTGGTATGGCTATGGCTATTGCTGCTATGGCTATGGCTATGGATGCTATGGCTATGACTATGGCTGCTAAGGCTATGGCTATGGCTATGGCTCCTATGGATATGGCTATGGCTGCTGTGGCTATAGCTATGGCTGCTATGGATATGGCTATGGCTATGGCGGCTATGGCTATAGCTATGGCTGCTATGGCTATGGCTATGGCTATTGCTGCTATGGCTACTGTTATGGCTATGGCTATGGCTGCTTTGGCTATGGCTACGGCTGCTATGTCTGCCGCTGTGCGTGCTATGGCTATGGCTATGGCTGCTATGGCTGCTATGGCTATTGCTATTGCTGCTATGGCTATGGCTATGGCTATGGCTATGCCTGCGATGGGTACGGCTATGGCTGCTATGGCTATGGCTATTGCTGCTATGGCTACGGCTATGGATGCTATGGCTATGGCTACGGCTGCTATGGCTATGGCTGCGGCTGCTATGGTTATCGCTATGCGTGCTATTGCTATGGATATGGCTGCTATGGCTATGACTATGGCTGCTATGGCTGCTATGGCAATGGCTATTGCTGCTACGGCTACTGCTATGGCTATGGCTATGGCTGCTATGGCTACGGCAATGGCTGATATGGCTATGTCTATGGCTGGTATAGCTATGCCTATGGCTGCTGCGGCTATGGCTATAACTGCTATGGCTATGGCATCGGCTAATGCGGCTATGGCTACGTCTATGGCTGCTATGGCTATGGCTATGGCTATAGCTGCTATGGCTATGGCTATGGGTACTTTGGCTATGGCTATGGCTGATATGGCTACGGCTATGGCTGCTATGGCTATGGCTATGGCTGGTATGGCTATGGCTATGGCTGATGTGGCTATGGTACATATACATATGGATATGGCTGCTGCGGCTATGGCTATGGCTGCAATGGCTATGGCTATGGCTATGGCTGATATGGCTATGGCTATGGCTGCTATGGCTATGGCTGTTGCTATGGCTGTTACGGCTGTGGCTATGGCTACGGCTGCTGTGGCTACGCCATTGGCTATGGCTCGTATGGCTATGGCTGTGGCGGCTATGGCTACGGCTGCTATGGCTATGGCTATGGCTGCTATGGCTATGGCTATGGCTGCTATGGCTATGGCTATGGCTACTATGGCTACGGCTATGGCTGCTATGGCTATGGCTATGGCTGCTATGGTTATGGCTACGGCTGCTTTGGCTGTGGCTATGGCTGCTATGGCTGTGGCTATGGCTATGGCTGCTGTGGCTATGGCTATGGCTGCTTTGGCTATGGCTGCTATAGCTATGGCTATGGCTGATATGGCTATGGCTACGGCTGCTATTGCTATGGCTGCGGCTGCTATGGTTATCGCTATGCGTGCTATTGCTATGGCTATGACTGCTATGGCTATGGATACGGCTGCTATGGCTGTCGCTATGCGTGCTATGGCTATGACTATGGCTGCTATGGCTATGGCTATGGCTGCTATGGCTGCTATGCCTATGGCTATTGCTGCTATGGCTGCGGCTATGGCTACTGTGGCTATGGCTATGGCTATGGCTGCGATGGCTATGTCTATGGTTGCTGTTGCTAATGCGTCTATCTGCTACGGCTATGGCTACGGCTGCTATGGCTGTCGCTATGCGTGCTATGGCTATGGCTATGGCTATTGCTATGGCTATGGCTATGGCTGCTATGGCTACGGCTATGGCTGCTATGGCTATGGCTATGGATGCTATGGCAATGGCTATGGCTGCTTTGGCTATGGCTAAAGCTGCTATGGCTATGGCTATGGCTGCTATGACTATGGCTATGGATGCTTTGGCTTTGGCTAAAGCTGCTATGGCTGTGGCTATGTCTGCTATGGCTATGGCCATTGCTGCTATGACTATGGCTATGGCTATGGCTGATATGGCTATGGCTATGGCTGCTATGGCTACGGCTGCTATGGCTATGCATATGGCAGCTATGGCAGTGGCTGCTATAGCTATGGCTATGGCTGCTAATGCTATGGATATGGCTATGGCTCCAATGGATATGGCTATGGCTGCTATGGTTATGGCCACGGCTGCTATGGCTATGGCTATGGCTACTATGGCTACGGCTATGGCTGCTATGGCTATGGCTATGGCTGCTATGGTTATGGCTACTGCTGCTTTGGCTATGGCTATGGCTACTATGGCTACGGCTATGGCTGCTATGGCTATGGCTATGGCTGCTATGTCTATGGCTGGTATAGCTATGCCTATGGCTGCTGCGGCTATGGCTATAACTGCTATGGCTATGGCATCGGCTAATCTGGCTATGGCTATGCCTATGGCTGCTATGGCTATTGCTATTGCTGCTATGGCTATGGCAATGGGTATGGCAATGGCTGCGACGGCTACGGCTATGACTGCTATGGCTATGGCTGCCATAGCTATGGCTATGGCTGCTTTGGCTATGGCTGCTATAGCTATGGCTATGGCTGATGTGGCTATGGTACCTATACATATGGATATGGCTGCTGCGGCTATGGCTATTGCTGCAATGGCTATGGCTATGGCTATGGCTGATATGGCTATGGCTATGGCTGCTATGGCTATGGCTATGGGTACTTTGGCTATGGCTATGGCTGATATGGCTACGGCTATGGCTGCTATGGCTATGGCTATGGCTGGTATGGCTATGGCTATGGCTGATGTGGCTATGGTACATATACATATGGATATGGCTGCTGCGGCTATGGCTATGGCTGCAATGGCTATGGCTATGGCTATGGCTGATATGGCTATGGCTATGGCTGCTATGGCTATGGCTGTTGCTATGGCTGTTACGGCTGTGGCTATGGCTACGGCTGCTGTGGCTACGCCATTGGCTATGGCTCGTATGGCTATGGCTGTGGCGGCTATGGCTACGGCTGCTATGGCTATGGCTATGGCTGCTATGGCTATGGCTATGGCTGCTATGGCTATGGCTATGGCTACTATGGCTACGGCTATGGCTGCTATGGCTATGGCTATGGCTGCTATGGTTATGGCTACGGCTGCTTTGGCTGTGGCTATGGCTGCTATGGCTGTGGCTATGGCTATGGCTGCTGTGGCTATGGCTATGGCTGCTTTGGCTATGGCTGCTATAGCTATGGCTATGGCTGATATGGCTATGGCTACGGCTGCTATTGCTATGGCTGCGGCTGCTATGGTTATCGCTATGCGTGCTATTGCTATGGCTATGACTGCTATGGCTATGGATACGGCTGCTATGGCTGTCGCTATGCGTGCTATGGCTATGACTATGGCTGCTATGGCTATGGCTATGGCTGCTATGGCTGCTATGCCTATGGCTATTGCTGCTATGGCTGCGGCTATGGCTACTGTGGCTATGGCTATGGCTATGGCTGCGATGGCTATGTCTATGGTTGCTGTTGCTAATGCGTCTATCTGCTATGGCTATGGCTACGGCTGCTATGGCTGTCGCTATGCGTGCTATGGCTATGGCTATGGCTATTGCTATGGCTATGGCTATGGCTGCTATGGCTACGGCTATGGCTGCTATGGCTATGGCTATGGATGCTATGGCAATGGCTATGGCTGCTTTGGCTATGGCTAAAGCTGCTATGGCTATGTCTATGGCTGCTATGACTATGGCTATGGATGCTTTGGCTTTGGCTAAAGCTGCTATGGCTGTGGCTATGTCTGCTATGGCTATGGCCATTGCTGCTATGACTATGGCTATGGCTATGGCTGATATGGCTATGGCTATGGCTGCTATGGCTACGGCTGCTATGGCTATGCATATGGCAGCTATGGCAGTGGCTGCTATAGCTATGGCTATGGCTGCTAATGCTATGGATATGGCTATGGCTCCAATGGATATGGCTATGGCTGCTATGGTTATGGCCACGGCTGCTATGGCTATGGCTATGGCTACTATGGCTACGGCTATGGCTGCTATGGCTATGGCTATGGCTGCTATGGTTATGGCTACTGCTGCTTTGGCTATGGCTATGGCTACTATGGCTACGGCTATGGCTGCTATGGCTATGGCTATGGCTGCTATGTCTATGGCTGGTATAGCTATGCCTATG
Source organism: Calliopsis andreniformis (assembly GCF_051401765.1). Classification (NCBI taxonomy): domain Eukaryota; kingdom Metazoa; phylum Arthropoda; class Insecta; order Hymenoptera; family Andrenidae; genus Calliopsis; species Calliopsis andreniformis. Next base: position 241,891 of record NW_027480671.1, read on the forward strand.
GCTGCTGCGGCTATGGCTATAACTGCTATGGCTATGGCATCGGCTAATCTGGCTATGGCTATGCCTATGGCTGCTATGGCTATTGCTATTGCTGCTATGGCTATGGCAATGGGTATGGCAATGGCTGCGACGGCTACGGCTATGACTGCTATGGCTATGGCTGCCATAGCTATGGCTATGGCTGCTTTGGCTATGGCTGCTATAGCTATGGCTATGGCTGATGTGGCTATGGTACCTATACATATGGATATGGCTGCTGCGGCTATGGCTATTGCTGCAATGGCTATGGCTATGGCTATGGCTGATATGGCTATGGCTATGGCTGCTATGGCTATGGCTGTTGCTATGGCTGTTACGGCTGTGGCTATGGCTACGGCTGCTGTGGCTACGCCATTGGCTATGGCTCGTATGGCTATGGCTGTGGCTGCTATGGCTACGGCTGCTATGGCTATGGCTATGCCTGCTATGACTATGGCTATGGATGCTTTGGCTATGGCTATGGCGATGGCTGCTATGGCTATGCCTATGGCTGCTATGGCTGTGGCTATGGATGCTATGGAAATGTCTCTGGCTGCTTTGGCTATGGCTGCAGCTGCTATGGCTATGGCTATGCCTGCTATGACTATGGCTATGGATGCTTTGGCTATGGCTAAAGCTGCTATGGCTATGGCTATGCCTGCGATGGGTACGGCTATGGCTGCTATGGCTATGGCTATGGCTGCTATGGCTATGGCTATGGCTGCTATGGCTATGGCTACGGCTGCTGTGGCTATGGCTGCGGCTGCTATGGTTATCGCTAAGCGTGCTATTGCTATGGCTATGGCTGCTACGGCTATGACTAAGGCTGCTATGGCTGCTGTGGGTATGGCTATTGCTGCTATGGCTACTGCTATGGCTACGGCTATGGCTGCTATGGCTACGGCTATGGCTGCTATAGCTATGGCTATGGCTGATATGGCTATGGCTATGGCTGCTATGGCTATGGATATGGCGATGGCTGCTATAGCTATGGCTAAGGGTACTTTGGCTATGGCTATGGCTGATATGGCTACGGCTATGGCTGCTATGGCTATGGCTATGGCTGTTATGGCTATGGCTACGGCTGCTATGGCTATGGCTGCGGCTATTATGGCTATGGCTATGCGTGCTATTGCTATGGCTATGGCTGCTATGGCTATGGCTATGGCTGCTATGGCTATGGCTATGGCGATGGCTGCTATAGCTATGGCTGTGGCTGCTATGGCTATGGCTATGGCTGCTATGGCTATCGCTATGGCTGCTATGCTTATCGCTGCTATGGCTATGGCTGGTATAGCTATGGCTGCTATAGCTGTGGCTATGGCTGCTATTGCCATGACTATGGCTGCTATGGCAATGGCCAAGGGTGCTATGGCTATGGCTGCTATGGCAATGGCCAAGGCTGCTATGTCTATGGCTATGACTATGGCTGCTATGGCTATGGCTATGGCTGCCATGTCTATGGCTGGTATAGCTATGACTATGGCTGCTGTGGCTGTGGCTATGGCTGCTATGGCTATAGCTACGGCTGCTAGGGCTGCTATGGCGATGAATATTGCTGCCATGGCTGTGGCTATGGCAATGACTATGGCTGCTATGGCTATGGCTATGGCTGCTATGTCTATGACTGGTATAGCTATGCCTATGGCTGCTACGGCTATGGCTATAATTGCTATGGCTATGGCATTGGCTGCTGTGGCTACGGCTATGGCTATGACAATGGCTGCTATGGCTATGGCTATGGCTGCTATGTCTATGGCGGGTATAGCTATGCCTATGGCTGCTACGGCTATGGCTATAATTGCTATGGCTATGGCATTGGCTGCTGTGGCTATGGCTATGGCTATGACAATGGCTGCTATGGCAATGGCTATGGCTGCTATGTCTATGGCGGGTATAGCTATGCCTATGGCTGCTACGGCTATGGCTATAACTGCTATGGCTATGGCATCGGCTAATGTGGCTATGGCTATGTCTATGGCTGCTATGGCTATGGCTATGGCCATGGCTGCTATGGATATAGCTATCGCTGCTATGTCAACGGCTATTGCTATGGCTGCTATGGCTATGTCTATGGCTGCTATGGCAATGGCTGCTATAGCTATGGCTATGGCTGCTAATGCTTTGGCTACGGCTATGGCTCCTATGGATAAGGCTGTGCCTGCTATGGTTATGGCTATGGCTGCTATGGCTATGGCTACGGCTGCTATGGCTATGGCTGCGGCTGCTATGGCTATCGCTATGCGTGCTAATGCTATGGCTATGGCTGCTATGGATATGGCTATGGCCGCTATGGTTGGTATGGCTATGGCTATTGCGGCTATGGCTACGTCTGCTATGGCTATGGCTGCGGCTGCTATGGCTATCGCTGTGCGTGCTATTGCTATTTCTGCTATGGCTATGGCTATGGCTATGGCTATGCCTGCGATGGCTACGGTTATGTCTGCTATGGCTACGGCTATGGCTGCCATGGCTATGGCTATGGCTGCTATGGCTATGGCTATGGATGCTATGGCTATGACTCTGGCTGCTAAGGCTATGGCAATGGCTATGGCTCCTATGGATATGGCTATGGCTGCTGTGGCTATAACTATGGCTGCTATGGCTATGGCCATTGCTGCTATGGCTATGGCTATGGCTATGGCTATGGCTGATATGGCTATGGCTATGGCTGCTATGGCAACGGCTGCTATGGCTATGCATATGGCAGCTATGGCAGTGGCTGCTATAGCTATGGCTATGGCTGCTAATGCTATGGATATGGCTTTGGCTCCAATGGATATGGCTATGGCTGCTATGGTTATGGCTACGGCTGCTATGGCTATGGCTATGGCTACTATGGCTACGGCTATGGCTGCTATGGCTATGGCTATGGCTGCTATGTCTATGGCTGGTATAGCTATGCCTATGGCTGCTGCGGCTATGGCTTTAACTGCTATGGCTATGGCATCGGCTAATCTGGCTATGGCTATGTCTATGGCTGCTATGGCTATTGCTATTGCTGCTATGGCTATGGCTATGGGTATGGCAATGGCTGCGACGTCTACGGCTATGGCTGCTATGGCTATGGCTATGGCTGCCATAGCTATGGCTATGGCTGCTTTGGCTATGGCTGCTATAGCTATGGCTATGGCTGATGTGGCTATGGTACCTATACATATGGATATGGCTGCTGCGGCTATGGCTATGGCTGCAATGGCTATGGCTATGTCTATGGCTGCTATGGCTATGGCTATGGCTATGGCTGCTATGGATATAGCTATCGCTGCTATGTCAACGGCTATTGCTATGGCTGCTATGGCTATGTCTATGGCTGCTATGGCAATGGCTGCAATGGCTATGGCTATGGCTATGGCTGATATGGCTACGTCTATGGCTGCTATGGCTATGGCTATGGCTATGGCTGCTATGGATATAGCTATGGCTGCTATGTCTATGGCTGTGGCTATGGCTGCTATGGCTGTGGCTATGGCTATGGCTGCTGTGGCTATGGCTATGGCTGCTTTGGCTATGGCTGCTATAGCTATGGCTATGGCTGATATGGCTATGGCTACGGCTGCTATTGCTATGGCTGCGGCTGCTATGGTTATCGCTATGCGTGCTATTGCTATGGCTATGGCTGCTATGGCTATGGATACGGCTGCTATGGCTGTCGCTATGCGTGCTATGGCTATGACTATGGCTATGGCTATGGCTGCTATGGCTATGGCTATGGCGATGGCTGCTATAGCTATGGCTGTGGCTGCTATGGCTATGGCTATGGCTGCTATGGCTATCGCTATGGCTGCTATGCTTATCGCTGCTATGGCTATGGCTGGTATAGCTATGGCTGCTATAGCTGTGGCTATGGCTGCTATTGCCATGACTATGGCTGCTATGGCAATGGCCAAGGGTGCTGTGGCTATGGCTGCTATGGCAATGGCCAAGGCTGCTATGTCTATGGCTATGACTATGGCTGCTATGGCTATGGCTATGGCTGCCATGTCTATGGCTGGTATAGCTATGACTATGGCTGCTACGGCTATGGCAACAGCTGCTATGGCTATGGCTATGGCTGCTATGGATATATCTGTGGCTGCTATGGCTATGTCTATGGCTACGTCTGGTATGGCCATCGCTATGGCTGCTGTGGCTGTGGCTATGGCTGCTATGGCTATAGCTACGGCTGCTAGGGCTGCTATGGCGATGAATATTGCTGCCATGGCTGTGGCTATGGCAATGACTATGGCTGCTATGGCTATGGCTATGGCTGCCATAGCTATGGCTATGGCTGCTTTGGCTATGGCTGCTATAGCTATGGCTATGGCTGATGTGGCTATGGTACCTATACATATGGATATGGCTGCTGCGGCTATGGCTATGGCTGCAATGGCTATGGCTATGTCTATGGCTGCTATGGCTATGGCTATGGCTATGGCTGCTATGGATATAGCTATCGCTGCTATGTCAACGGCTATTGCTATGGCTGCTATGGCTATGTCTATGGCTGCTATGGCAATGGCTGCAATGGCTATGGCTATGGCTATGGCTGATATGGCTACGTCTATGGCTGCTATGGCTATGGCTATGGCTATGGCTGCTATGGATATAGCTATGGCTGCTATGTCTATGGCTGTGGCTATGGCTGCTATGGCTGTGGCTATGGCTATGGCTGCTGTGGCTATGGCTATGGCTGCTTTGGCTATGGCTGCTATAGCTATGGCTATGGCTGATATGGCTATGGCTACGGCTGCTATTGCTATGGCTGCGGCTGCTATGGTTATCGCTATGCGTGCTATTGCTATGGCTATGGCTGCTATGGCTATGGATACGGCTGCTATGGCTGTCGCTATGCGTGCTATGGCTATGACTATGGCTGCTATGGCTATGGCTGCTATAGCTATGGCTATGGCTGATATGGCAATGGTACCTATACATATGGATATGGCTGCTGCGGCTATGGCTATGGCTGCAATGGCTATGGCTGTGGCTATGTCTGCTATGGCTATGGCCATTGCTGCTATGGCTATGGCTATGGCTATGGCTGATATGGCTATGGCTATGGCAGCTATGGCAGTGGCTGCTATAGCTATGGCTATGGCTGCTAATGCTATGGATATGGCTATGGCTCCAATGGATATGGCTATGGCTGCTATGGTTATGGCTACGGCTGCTATGGCTATGGCTATGGCTGCTATGGCTACGGCTATGGCTGCTATTGCTATGGCTATGGCTGCTTCGGCTATGGCTGCTATAGCTATGGCTATGGCTGATATGGCTATGGCTACGACTACTATGGCTATGGCTATGCCGATGAATGCTATGGCTATGGCTATTGCTGCTATGGCTGTGGCTATTGCTATGACTATGGCTGCTATGGCTATGACTGGTATAGCTACGCCTATGGCTGCTACGGCTATGGCTATAACTGCTATGGCTATGGCATTGGCTGCTATGGCTATGGCTATGGCTGCTATAGCTATGGCTATGTCTGCTTTGGCTATGGCGGCTATAGCTATGGCTACGGCTGATATGGCTATGGTACCTATGCATATGGATATGGCTGCTATGGCCATGGCAATGGCTGCTATGGCCATGGCTATGGCTGCTATGGCTATGGTTACGGCTGCTATGGATATGGCTATGACTCCTTTAGATATGCCTATAGCTGCTATAGCTACGGCTATGGCTAATATGCCTTTGGCTATAGCTGTTATGGCTATGGCTATGGCTGCTATGGCTATGGCTATGGCTGCTATGGCTGCTATGCCTATGGCTATTGCTGCTATGGCTACTGCTATTGCTATTGCTATGGCAGCTATGGCTATGGCTATGGCTGCTATGGCTGCTCTGGCTATGACTATTGCTGCTATGGCTATGGCTATGGCTATGGCAATTGCTGCTATGGCTGTGGCTATGGCTATGACAATGGCTGCTATGGCTATGGCAATGGCTGCTATATCTATGTTATAGGTATGCCTATGGCTGCTACGGCTATGGCTATAACTGCTATGGCTATGGCATTGGCTACTGTGGCTATGGCTATGTCTATGGCTGCTATGGCTATGGCTATGGCTTTGGCTGCTATGGATATAGCTATGGCTGATGTGGCTATGGCTATTTCTGCAATGGCTATGGCTATGGCTATGGCTGATATGGCTATGGCTATGGCTGCTATGGCTATGGCTACTATAGCTATGGCTATGGCTGCTATTGCTATGACTATGGCTGCTTTGGCTATGGCTATGTCTGCTATGGCTGTGCCTATGGCTATTGCAGCTATGGCTACTGCTATGGCTATTGCTATGGCTGCTATGGCTATGGCTATGGCTGCTATGGCTGCTCTGGCTATGACTATTGCTGCTATGGCTATGGCTATGGCTATGGCAATTGCTGCTATGGCTGTGGCTATTGCTATGACTATGGCTGCTATGGCTATGGCTATGACTGCTATGTCTATGACTGGTATAGCTATGCCTATGGCTGCTACGGCTATGGCTATAACTGCTATGGCTATGGCATTGGCTGCTGCGGCTATGGCTATAACTGCTATGGCTATGGCATCGGCTAATGTGGCTATGGCTATGTCTTTGGCTGCTAGGGCTATTGCTATTGCTGCTATGGCTATTGCTATGTGTATGGCAATGGCTGCGATGGCTACGGCTATGGCTGCTATGGCTATGGCTATGGCTGCTATAGCTATGGCTATGTCTGCTTTGGCTATGGCGGCTATAGCTATGGCTACGGCTGATATGGCTATGGTACCTATGCATATGGATATGGCTGCTATGGCCATGGCAATGGCTGCTATGGCCATGGCTATGGCTGCTATGGCTATGGTTACGGCTGCTATGGATATGGCTATGACTCCTTTAGATATGCCTATAGCTGCTATAGCTACGGCTATGGGTAATGTGCCTTTGGCTATAGCTGTTATGGCTATGGCTATGGCTGCTATGGCTATGGCTATGGCTGCTATGGCTGCTATGCCTATGGCTATTGCTGCTATGGCTACTGCTATGGCTATTGCTATGGCTGCTATGGCTATGGCTATGGCTGCTATGGCTGCTCTGGCTATGACTATTGCTGCTATGGCTATGGCTATGGCTATGGCAATTGCTGCTATGGCTGTGGCTGTGGCTATGACAATGGCTGCTATGGCTATGGCAATGGCTGCTATATCTATGTTATAGGTATGCCTATGGCTGCTACGGCTATGGCTATAACTGCTATGAATATGGCATTGGCTACTGTGGCTATGGCTATGTCTATGTCTGCTATGGCTATGGCTTTGGCTGCTATGGATATAGCTATGGCTGATGTGGCTATGGCTATTTCTGCGATGGCTATGGCTATGGCTATGGCTGATATGGCTATGGCTATGGCTGCTATGGCTATGGCTACTATAGCTATGGCTATGGCTGCTATTGCTATGACTATGGCTGCTTTGGCTATGGCTATGTCTGCTATGGCTGTGCCTATGGCTATTGCTGCTATGGCTACTGCTATGGCTATTGCTATGGCTGCTATGGCTATGGCTATGGCTGCTATGTCTGCTCTGGCTATGACTATTGCTGCTATGGCTATGGCTATGGCTATGGCAATTGCTGCTATGGCTGTGGCTATGGCTATGACAATGGCTGCTATGGCTATGGCAATGGCTGCTATATCTATGTTATAGGTATGCCTATGGCTGCTACGGCTATGGCTATAACTGCTATGGCTATGGCATTGGCTACTGTGGCTATGGCTATGTCTATGGCTGCTATGGCTATGGCTATGGCTATGGCTGATATGGCTATGGCTACGGCTGCTATTGCTATGGCTGCGGCTGCTATGGTTATCGCTATGCGTGCTATTGCTATGGCTATGGCTGCTATGGCTATGGATACGGCTGCTATGGCTGTCGCTATGCGTGCTATGGCTATGACTATGGCTGCTATGGCTATGCCTATGGCTGCTATGGCTGCTATGCCTATGGCTATTGCTGCTATGGCTACTGCTATGGCTATTGCTATGGCTGCTAGGGCTGCTATGGCGATGACTATTGCTGCTATGGCTGTGGCTATTGCTATGACTATGGCTGCTATGGCTATGGCTATGGCTGCTATGTCTATGACTGGTATATCTATGCCTATGGCTGCTACGGCTATGGCTACGACTGCTATGGCTATGGCTATGCCGATGAATGCTATGGCTATGGCTATGGCTGCTATGGCTATGGCTATGGCTGCGATAGCTATGGCTATGGCTGCTTTGGCTATGGCTGCTATAGCTATGGCTATGGCTGATATGGCTATGGTACCTATACATATGGATATGGCTGCTGCGGCTATGGCTATGGCTGCAATGGCTATGGCTGTGGCTATGTCTGCTATGGCTATGGCCATTGCTGCTATGGCTATGGCTATGGCTATGGCTGATATGGCTATGGCTATGGCAGCTATGGCAGTGGCTGCTATAGCTATGGCTATGGCTGCTAATGCTATGGATATGGCTATGGCTCCAATGGATATGGCTATGGCTGCTATGGTTATGGCTACGGCTGCTATGGCTATGGCTATGGCTGCTATGGCTACGGCTATGGCTGCTATGGCTATGGCTATGGCTGCTTCGGCTATGGCTGCTATAGCTATGGCTATGGCTGATATGGCTATGGCTACGACTGCTATGGCTATGGCTATGCCGATGAATGCTATGGCTATGGCTATGGCTGCTATGGTTGTGGCTATGGCTGCTATGGCTATGGCTACGGCTGCTAGGGCTGCTATGGCTATGGCTACGGCTGCTAGGGCTGCTATGGGGATGACTATTGCTGCTATGGCTGTGGCTATTGCTATGACTATGGCTGCTATGGCTATGGCTATGACTGCTATGTCTATGACTGGTATAGCTATGCCTATGGCTGCTACGGCTATGGCTATAACTGCTATGGCTATGGCATTGGCTGCTGCGGCTATGTCTATAACTGCTATGGCTATGGCATCGGCTAATGTGGCTATGGCTATGTCTTTGGCTGCTATGGCTATTGCTATTGCTGCTATGGCTATGGCTATGTGTATGGCAATGGCTGCGATGGCTACGGCTATGGCTGCTATGGCTATGGCTATGGCTGCTATAGCTATGGCTATGTCTGCTTTGGCTATGGCGGCTATAGCTATGGCTACGGCTGATATGGCTATGGTACCTATGCATATGGATATGGCTGCTATGGCCATGGCAATGGCTGCTATGGCCATGGCTATGGCTGCTATGGCTATGGTTACGGCTGCTATGGATATGGCTATGACTCCTTTAGATATGCCTATAGCTGCTATAGCTACGGCTATGGCTAATATGCCTTTGGCTATAGCTGTTATGGCTATGGCTATGGCTGCTATGGCTATGGCTATGGCTGCTATGGCTGCTATGCCTATGGCTATTGCTGCTATGGCTACTGCTATGGCTATTGCTATGGCAGCTATGGCTATGGCTATGGCTGCTATGGCTGCTCTGGCTATGACTATAGCTGCTATGGCTATGGCTATGGCTATGGCAATTGCTGCTATGGCTGTGGCTATGGCTATGACAATGGCTGCTATGGCTATGGCAATGTCTGCTATATCTATGTTATAGGTATGCCTATGGCTGCTACGGCTATGGCTATAACTGCTATGGCTATGGCATTGGCTACTGTGGCTATGGCTATGTCTATGGCTGCTATGGCTATGGCTATGGCTTTGGCTGCTATGGATATAGCTATGGCTGATGTGGCTATGGCTATTTCTGCAATGGCTATGGCTATGGCTACGGCTGCTATGGCTATGGCTACTATAGCTATGGCTATGGCTGCTATTGCTATGACTATGGCTGCTTTGGCTATGGCTATGTCTGCTATGGCTGTGCCTATGGCTATTGCTGCTATGGCTACTGCTATGGCTATTGCTATGGCTGCTATGGCTATGGCTATGGCTGCTATGGCAGCTCTGGCTATGACTATTGCTGCTATGGCTATGGCTATGGCTATGGCAATTGCTGCTATGGCTGTGGCTATGGCTATGACAATGGCTGCTATGGCTATAGCAATGGCTGCTATATCTATGTTATAGGTATGCCTATGGCTGCTACGGCTATGGCTATAACTGCTATGGCTATGGCATTGGCTACTGTGGCTATGGCTATGTCTATGGCTGCTATGGCTATGGCTATGGCTTTGGCTGCTATGGATATAGCTATGGCTGATGTGGCTATGGCTATTTCTGCAATGGCTATGGCTATGGCTATGGCTGATATGGCTATGGCTATGGCTGCTATGGCTATGGCTACTATAGCTATGGCTATGGCTGCTATTGCTATGACTATGGCTGCTTTGGCTATGGCTATGTCTGCTATGGCTGTGGCTATGGCTATGGCTGCTACGGCTGTGGCTATGGCTGGTATGGCTGTATGGCTATTGCTATTGCTGCTATGGCTATGGCTATGGCTATGACTATGGCTGCGATGGCTACGGCTATGGCTGCTATGGCTATGGCTATGGCTGCAATGGCTATGGCTATGCCTGCTATGGTTATGGCTACGGCTGCTGTGGCTATGGCTGCGGCTGCTATGGCTATCGCTATTCGTGCTATTGCTATGGCTATGGCTGCTGTGGCTATGGCTATGGCTTCTATGGCTGCTATGCCTATGGCTATTGCTGCTATGGCTACTGCTATGGCTATGGCTATGTCTATGGCTGCTATGGATATAGCTATGGCTGCTATGGATATAGCTATGGCTGTTATGGCTATGGCTATTGCTGCTATGGCTGCTGCGGCTATGACTGTTGCTGCTACGGCTATGACTATGGCTATGGCTATTGCTGCTATGCCTGTGGCTATGGCTACTGTGGCTATGGCTATGGATATGGCTGCGATGGCTATGTCTATGGTTGCTGTTGCTAATGCGTCTATCTGCTATGGCTATGGCTACTATAGCTATGGCTATGGCTGCTATTGCTATGACTATGGCTGCTTTGGCTATGGCTATGTCTGCTATGGCTGTGGCTATGGCTATGGCTGCTATGGCTATGGCTATGGCTGGTATGGCTGTATGGCTATTGCTATTGCTGCTATGGCTATGGCTATGGCTATGACTATGGCTGCGAAGGCTACGGCTATGGCTGCTATGGCTATGGCTATGGCTGCTATGGCTATGGCTGTGCCTGCTATGGTTATGGCTACGGCTGCTATGGCTATGGCTGCGGCTGCTATGGCTATCGCTATTCGTGCTATTGCTATGGCTATGGCTGCTATGGCTATGGCTATGGCTATGGCTATGGCTATGGCTGCAATGGCTATGGCTATGTCTATGGCTGCTATGGCTATGGCTATGGCTATGGCTGCTATGGATATAGCTATCGCTGCTATGTCAACGGCTATTGCTATGGCTGCTATGGCTATGTCTATGGCTGCTATGGCAATGGCTGCAATGGCTATGGCTATGGCTATGGCTGATATGGCTACGTCTATGGCTGCTATGGCTATGGCTATGGCTATGGCTGCTATGGATATAGCTATGGCTGCTATGTCTATGGCTGTGGCTATGGCTGCTATGGCTGTGGCTATGGCTATGGCTGCTGTGGCTATGGCTATGGCTGCTTTGGCTATGGCTGCTATAGGTATGGCTATGGCTGATATGGCTATGGCTACGGCTGCTATTGCTATGGCTGCGGCTGCTATGGTTATCGCTATGCGTGCTATTGCTATGGCTATGGCTGCTATGGCTATGGATACGGCTGCTATGGCTGTCGCTATGCGTGCTATGGCTATGACTATGGCTGCTATGGCTATGGCTGCTATAGCTATGGCTATGGCTGATATGGCTATGGTACCTATACATATGGATATGGCTGCTGCGGCTATGGCTATGGCTGCAATGGCTATGGCTGTGGCTATGTCTGCTATGGCTATGGCCATTGCTGCTATGGCTATGGCTATGGCTATGGCTGATATGGCTATGGCTATGGCAGCTATGGCAGTGGCTGCTATAGCTATGGCTATGGCTGCTAATGCTATGGATATGGCTATGGCTCCAATGGATATGGCTATGACTGCTATGGTTATGGCTACGGCTGCTATGGCTATGGCTATGGCTGCTATGGCTACGGCTATGGCTGCTATTGCTATGGCTACGGCTGCTTCGGCTATGGCTGCTATAGCTATGGCTATGGCTGATATGGCTATGGCTACGACTACTATGGCTATGGCTATGCCGATGAATGCTATGGCTATGGCTATTGCTGCTATGGCTGTGGCTATTGCTATGACTATGGCTGCTATGGCTATGGCTATGACTGCTATGTCTATGACTGGTATAGCTACGCCTATGGCTGCTACGGCTATGGCTATAACTGCTATGGCTATGGCATTGGCTGCTGCGGCTATGTCTATAACTGCTATGGCTATGGCATCGGCTAATGTGGCTATGGCTATGTCTTTGGCTGCTATGGCTATTGCTATTGCTGCTATGGCTATGGCTATGTGTATGGCAATGGCTGCGATGGCTACGGCTATGGCTGCTATGGCTATGGCTATGGCTGCTATAGCTATGGCTATGTCTGCTTTGGCTATGGCGGCTATAGCTATGGCTACGTCTGATATGGCTATGGTACCTATGCATATGGATATGGCTGCTATGGCCATGGCAATGGCTGCTATGGCCATGGCTATGGCTGCTATGGCTATGGTTACGGCTGCTATGGATATGGCTATGACTCCTTTAGATATGCCTATAGCTGCTATAGCTACGGCTATGGCTAATATGCCTTTGGCTATAGCTGTTATGGCTATGGCTATGGCTGCTATGGCTATGGCTATGGCTGCTATGGCTGCTATGCCTATGGCTATTGCTGCTATGGCTACTGCTATGGCTATTGCTATGGCAGCTATGGCTATGGCTATGGCTGCTATGGCTGCTCTGGCTATGACTATTGCTGCTATGGCTATGGCTATGGCTATGGCAATTGCTGCTATGGCTGTGGCTATGGCTATGACAATGGCTGCTATGGCTATGGCAATGGCTGCTATATCTATGTTATAGGTATGCCTATGGCTGCTACGGCTATGGCTATAACTGCTATGGCTATGGCATTGGCTACTGTGGCTATGGCTATGTCTATGGCTGCTATGGCTATGGCTATGGCTTTGGCTGCTATGGATATAGCTATGGCTGATGTGGCTATGGCTATTTCTGCAATGGCTATGGCTATGGCTATGGCTGATATGGCTATGGCTATGGCTGCTATGGCTATGGCTACTATAGCTATGGCTATGGCTGCTATTGCTATGACTATGGCTGCTTTGGCTGTGGCTATGTCTGCTATGGCTGTGCCTATGGCTATTGCAGCTATGGCTACTGCTATGGCTATTGCTATGGCTGCTATGGCTATGGCTATGGCTGCTATGGCTGCTCTGGCTATGACTATTGCTGCTATGGCTATGGCTATGGCTATGGCAATTGCTGCTATGGCTGTGGCTATTGCTATGACTATGGCTGCTATGGCTATGGCTATGACTGCTATGTCTATGACTGGTATAGCTATGCCTATGGCTGCTACGGCTATGGCTATAACTGCTATGGCTATGGCATTGGCTGCTGCGGCTATGGCTATAACTGCTATGGCTATGGCATCGGCTAATGTGGCTATGGCTATGTCTTTGGCTGCTAGGGCTATTGCTATTGCTGCTATGGCTATTGCTATGTGTATGGCAATGGCTGCGATGGCTACGGCTATGGCTGCTATGGCTATGGCTATGGCTGCTATAGCTATGGCTATGTCTGCTTTGGCTATGGCGGCTATAGCTATGGCTACGGCTGATATGGCTATGGTACCTATGCATATGGATATGGCTGCTATGGCCATGGCAATGGCTGCTATGGCCATGGCTATGGCTGCTATGGCTATGGTTACGGCTGCTATGGATATGGCTATGACTCCTTTAGATATGCCTATAGCTGCTATAGCTACGGCTATGGCTAATGTGCCTTTGGCTATAGCTGTTATGGCTATGGCTATGGCTGCTATGGCTATGGCTATGGCTGCTATGGCTGCTCTGGCTATGACTATTGCTGCTATGGCTATGGCTATGGCTATGGCAATTGCTGCTATGGCTGTGGCTATGGCTATGACAATGGCTGCTATGGCTATGGCAATGGCTGCTATATCTATGTTATAGGTATGCCTATGGCTGCTACGGCTATGGCTATAACTGCTATGAATATGGCATTGGCTACTGTGGCTATGGCTATGTCTATGTCTGCTATGGCTATGGCTTTGGCTGCTATGGATATAGCTATGGCTCATGTGGCTATGGCTATTTCTGCAATGGCTATGGCTATGGCTATGGCTGATATGGCTATGGCTATGGCTGCTATGGCTATGGCTACTATAGCTATGGCTATGGCTGCTATTGCTATGACTATGGCTGCTTTGGCTATGGCTATGTCTGCTATGGCTGTGCCTATGGCTATTGCTGCTATGGCTACTGCTATGGCTATTGCTATGGCTGCTATGGCTATGGCTATGGCTGCTATGTCTGCTCTGGCTATGACTATTGCTGCTATGGCTATGGCTATGGCTATGGCAATTGCTGCTATGGCTGTGGCTATGGCTATGACAATGGCTGCTATGGCTATGGCAATGGCTGCTATATCTATGTTATAGGTATGCCTATGGCTGCTACGGCTATGGCTATAACTGCTATGGCTATGGCATTGGCTACTGTGGCTATGGCTATGTCTATGGCTGCTATGGCTATGGCTATGGCTATGGCTGATATGGCTATGGCTATGGCTGCTATGGCTATGGCTGTTGCTATGGCTGTTACGGCTGTGGCTATGGCTACGGCCGCTGTGGCTACGCCATTGGCTATGGCTCGTATGGCTATGGCTGTGGCTGCTATGGCTACGGCTGCTATGGCTATGGCTATGGCTGCTATGGCTATGGCTATGGCTGCTATGGCTATGGCTATGGCTGCTTTGGCTATGGCTGCTATAGCTATGGCTATGGCTGATATATCTATGGCTATAGCAGCTATGGCTATGGCTATGGGTACTTTGGCTATGGCTATGGCTGATATGGCTATGGCTATGGCTGCTATGGCTATGGCTATGCCTGCGATGGCTACGGCTATGGCTGCTATGGCTATGGCTATGGCTCCTATTGCTACGTCTATGGCTGCTATGGCTATGGCTATGGCTATGGCTGCTATGGATATAGCTATGGCTGCTATGTCTATGGCTGTGGCTATGGCTGCTATGGCTGTGGCTATGGCTATGGCTGCTGTGGCTATGGCTATGGCTGCTTTGGCTATGGCTGCTATAGCTATGGCTATGGCTGATATGGCTATGGCTACGGCTGCTATTGCTATGGCTGCGGCTGCTATGGTTATCGCTATGCGTGCTATTGCTATGGCTATGGCTGCTATGGCTATGGATACGGCTGCTATGGCTGTCGATATGCGTGCTATGGCTATGACTATGGCTGCTATGGCTATGGCTATGGCTGCTATGGCTGCTATGCCTATGGCTATTGCTGCTATGGCTACTGCTATGGCTATTGCTATGGCTGCTAGGGCTGCTATGGCGATGACTATTGCTGCTATGGCTGTGGCTATTGCTATGACTATGGCTGCTATGGCTATGGCTATGACTGCTATGTCTATGACTGGTATATCTATGCCTATGGCTGCTACGGCTATGGCTACGTCTGCTATGGCTATGGCTATGCCGATGAATGCTATGGCTATGGCTATGGCTGCTATGGCTATGGCTATGGCTGCCATAGCTATGGCTATGGCTGCTTTGGCTATGGCTGCTATAGCTATGGCTATGGCTGATATGGCTATGGTACCTATACATATGGATATGGCTGCTGCGGCTATGGCTATGGCTGCAATGGCTATGGCTGTGGCTATGTCTGCTATGGCTATGGCCATTGCTGCTATGGCTATGGCTATGGCTATGGCTGATATGGCTATGGCTATGGCAGCTATGGCAGTGGCTGCTATAGCTATGGCTATGGCTGCTAATGCTATGGATATGGCTATGGCTCCAATGGATATGGCTATGGCTGCTATGGCTATGGCAATGGCTGCTATATCTATGTTATAGGTATGCCTATGGCTGCTACGGCTATGGCTATAACTGCTATGGCTATGGCATTGGCTACTGTGGCTATGGCTATGTCTATGGCTGCTATGGCTATGGCAATGGCTTTGGCTGCTATGGATATAGCTATTGCTTATGTGGCTATGGCTATTTCTGCAATGGCTATGGCTATGGCTATGGCTGCTATGGCTATGGCTACTATAGCTATGGCTATGGCTGCTATTGCTATGACTATGGCTGCTTTGGCTATGGCTATGTCTGCTATGGCTGTGCCTATGGCTATTGCTGCTATGGCTACTGCTATGGCTATTGCTATGGCTGCTATGGCTATGGCTATGGCTGCTATGGCTGCTCTGGCTATGACTATTGCTGCTATGGCTATGGCTATGGCCATGGCAATTGCTGCTATGGCTGTGGCTATGGCTATGACAATGGCTGCTATGGCTATAGCAATGGCTGCTATATCTATGTTATAGGCATGCCTATGGCTGCTACGGCTATGGCTATAACTGCTATGGCTATGGCATTGGCTACTGTGGCTATGGCTATGTCTATGGCTGCTATGGCTATGTCTATGGCTATGGCTTTGGCTGCTATGGATATAGCTATGGCTGATGTGGCTATGGCTATTTCTGCAATGGCTATGGCTATGGCTATGGCTGATATGGCTATGGCTATGGCTGCTATGGCTATGGCTACTATAGCTATGGCTATGGCTGCTATTGTTATGACTATGGCTGCTTTGGCTATGGCTATGTCTGCTATGGCTGTGGCTATGGCTATGGCTGCTACGGCTGTGGCTATGGCTGGTATGGCTGTATGGCTATTGCTATTGCTGCTATGGCTATGGCTATGGCTACGACTATGGCTGCGATGGCTACGGCTATGGCTGCTATGGCTATGGCTATGGCTGCTATGGCTGTGGCTATGCCTGCTATGGTTATGGCTACGGCTGCTGTGGCTATGGCTGCGGCTGCTATGGCTATCGCTATTTGTGCTATTGCTATGGCTATGGCTGCTATGGCTATGGCTATGGCTTCTATGGCTGCTATGCCTATGGCTATTGCTGCTATGGCTACTGCTATGGCTATGGCTATGTCTATGGCTGCTATGGATATAGCTATGGCTGCTATGGATATAGCTATGGCTGTTATGGCTATGGCTATTGCTGCTATGGCTGCTGTGGCTATGACTGTTGCTGCTACGGCTATGACTATGGCTATGGCTATTGCTGCTATGCCTGTGGCTATGGCTACTGTGGCTATGGCTATGGATATGGCTGCGATGGCTATGTCTATGGTTGCTGTTGCTAATGCGTCTATCTGCTATGGCTATGGCTACTATAGCTATGGCTATGGCTGCTATTGCTATGACTATGGCTGCTTTGGCTATGGCTATGTCTGCTATGGCTGTGGCTATGGCTATGGCTGCTATGGCTATGGCTATGGCTGGTATGGCTGTATGGCTATTGCTATTGCTGCTATGGCTATGGCTATGGCTATGACTATGGCTGCGAAGGCTACGGCTATGGCTGCTATGGCTATGGCTATGGCTGCTATGGCTGTGGCTATGCCTGCTATGGTTATGGCTACGGCTGCTATGGCTATGGCTGCGGCTGCTATTGCTATCGCTATTCGTGCTATTGCTATGGCTATGGCTGCTATGGCTATGGCTATGGCTATGGCTATGGCTATGGCTGCGATGGCTACGGCTATGGCTGCTATGGCTATGTCTATGGCTGCTATGGCTATGGCTATGCCTGCTATGGTTATGGCTACGGCTGCTATGGCTATGGCTGCGGCTGCTATGGCTATCGCTATTCGTGCTATTGCTATGGCTATGGCTGCTATGGCTATGGCTATGGCTTCTATGGCTGCTATGCCTATGGCTATTGCTGCTATGGCTACTGCTATGGCTATGGCTATGTCTATGGCTGCTATGGATATAGCTATGGCTGCTATGGATATAGCTCTGGCTGTTATGGCTATGGCTATTGCTGCTATGGATGCTGTGGCTATGACTGTTGCTGCTACGGCTATGACTATGGCTATGGCTATTGCTGCTATGGCTGTGGCTATGGCTACTGTGGCTATGGCTATGGCTATGGCTGCGATGGCTATGTCTATGGATGCTGTTGCTAATGCGTCTATCTGCTATGGCTATGGCTACGGCTGCTATGGCTGTCGCTATGCGTGCTATGGCTATGGCTATGGCTATTGCTATGGCTATGGCTATGGCTGCTTTGGCTCCGGCTATGGCTGCTATGGCTATGGCTATGGATGCTATGGCAATGGCTATGGCTGCTTTGGCTATGGCTAAAGCTGCTATGGCTATGGCTATGGCTGCTATGACTATGGCTATGGATGCTTTGGCTTTGGCTAAAGCTGCTATGGCTGTGGCTATGTCTGCTATGGCTTTGGCCATTGCTGCTATGGCTATGGCTATGGCTATGGCTGATATGGCTATGGCTATGGCTGCTATGGCTACGGCTGCTATGGCTATGCATATGGCAGCTATGGCAGTGGCTGCTATAGCTATGGCTATGGCTGCTAATGCTATGGATATGGCTATGGCTCCAATGGATATGGCTATGGCTGCTATGGTTATGGCTACGGCTGCTATGGCTATGGCTATGGCTACTATGGCTACGGCTATGGCTGCTATGGCTATGGCTATGGCTGCTATGTCTATGGCTGCTATGGCTATGGCTATGGCTATGGCTGCTATGGATATAGCTATCGCTGCTATGTCAACGGCTATTGCTATGGCTGCTATGACTATGTCTATGGCTGCTATGGCAATGGCTGCAATAGCTATGGTTATGGCTATGGCTGATATGGCTACGTCTATGGCTGCTATGGCTATGGCTATGGCTATGGCTGCTATGGATATAGCTATGGCTGCTATGTCTATGGCTGTGGCTATGGCTGCTATGGCTGTGGCTATGGCTATGGCTGCTGTGGCTATGGCTATGGCTGCTTTGGCTATGGCTGCTATAGCTATGGCTATGGCTGCTATGGCTATGGCTATGGCTGCTATGGCTGCTATGCCTATGGCTATTGCTGCTATGGCTACTGCTATGGCTATTGCTATGGCTGCTATGGCTATGGCTATGGCTGCTATGGCTGCTCTGGCTATGACTATTGCTGCTATGGCTATGGCTATGGCTATGGCAATTGCTGCTATGGCTGTGGCTATAGCTATGACAATGGCTGCTATGGCTATGGCAATGGCTGCTATATCTATGTTATAGGTATGCCTATGGCTGCTACGGCTATGGCTATAACTGCTATGAATATGGCATTGGCTACTGTGGCTATGGCTATGTCTATGTCTGCTATGGCTATGGCTTTGGCTGCTATGGATATAGCTATGGCTGATGTGGCTATGGCTATTTCTGCAATGGCTATGGCTATGGCTATGGCTGATATAGCTATGGCTATGGCTGCTATGGCTATGGCTACTATAGCTATGGCTATGGCTGCTATTGCTATGACTATGGCTGCTTTGGCTATGGCTATGTCTGCTATGGCTGTGCCTATGGCTATTGCTGCTATGGCTACTGCTCTGGCTATGACTATTGCTGCTATGGCTATGGCTATGGCTATGGCAATTGCTGCTATGGCTGTGGCTATGGCTATGACAATGGCTGCTATGGCTATGGCAATGGCTGCTATATCTATGTTATAGGTATGCCTATGGCTGCTACGGCTATGGCTATAACTGCTATGGCTATGGCATTGGCTACTGTGGCTATGGCTATGTCTATGGCTGCTATGGCTATGGCTATGGCTATGGCTGATATGGCTATGGCTATGGCTGCTATGGCTATGGCTGTTGCTATGGCTGTTACGGCTGTGGCTATGGCTACGGCCGCTGTGGCTACGCCATTGGCTATGGCTCGTATGGCTATGGCTGTGGCTGCTATGGCTACGGCTGCTATGGCTATGGCTATGGCTGCTATGGCTATGGCTATGGCTGCTATGGCTATGGCTATGGCTGCTTTGGCTATGGCTGCTATAGCTATGGCTATGGCTGATATATCTATGGCTATAGCAGCTATGGCTATGGCTATGGGTACTTTGGCTATGGCTATGGCTGATATGGCTATGGCTATGGCTGCTATGGCTATGGCTATGCCTGCGATGGCTACGGCTATGGCTGCTATGGCTATGGCTATGGCTCCTATTGCTACGTCTATGGCTGCTATGGCTATGGCTATGGCTATGGCTGCTATGGATATAGCTATGGCTGCTATGTCTATGGCTGTGGCTATGGCTGCTATGGCTGTGGCTATGGCTATGGCTGCTGTGGCTATGGCTATGGCTGCTTTGGCTATGGCTGCTATAGCTATGGCTATGGCTGATATGGCTATGGCTACGGCTGCTATTGCTATGGCTGCGGCTGCTATGGTTATCGCTATGCGTGCTATTGCTATGGCTATGGCTGCTATGGCTATGGATACGGCTGCTATGGCTGTCGATATGCGTGCTATGGCTATGACTATGGCTGCTATGGCTATGGCTATGGCTGCTATGGCTGCTATGCCTATGGCTATTGCTGCTATGGCTACTGCTATGGCTATTGCTATGGCTGCTAGGGCTGCTATGGCGATGACTATTGCTGCTATGGCTGTGGCTATTGCTATGACTATGGCTGCTATGGCTATGGCTATGACTGCTATGTCTATGACTGGTATATCTATGCCTATGGCTGCTACGGCTATGGCTACGACTGCTATGGCTATGGCTATGCCGATGAATGCTATGGCTATGGCTATGGCTGCTATGGCTATGGCTATGGCTGCCATAGCTATGGCTATGGCTGCTTTGGCTATGGCTGCTATAGCTATGGCTATGGCTGATATGGCTATGGTACCTATACATATGGATATGGCTGCTGCGGCTATGGCTATGGCTGCAATGGCTATGGCTGTGGCTATGTCTGCTATGGCTATGGCCATTGCTGCTATGGCTATGGCTATGGCTATGGCTGATATGGCTATGGCTATGGCAGCTATGGCAGTGACTGCTATAGCTATGGCTATGGCTGCTAATGCTATGGATATGGCTATGGCTCCAATGGATATGGCTATGGCTGCTATGGCTATGGCAATGGCTGCTATATCTATGTTATAGGTATGCCTATGGCTGCTACGGCTATGGCTATAACTGCTATGGCTATGGCATTGGCTACTGTGGCTATGGCTATGTCTATGGCTGCTATGGCTATGGCAATGGCTTTGGCTGCTATGGATATAGCTATGGCTTATGTGGCTATGGCTATTTCTGCAATGGCTATGGCTATGGCTATGGCTGCTATGGCTATGGCTACTATAGCTATGGCTATGGCTGCTATTGCTATGACTATGGCTGCTTTGGCTATGGCTATGTCTGCTATGGCTGTGCCTATGGCTATTGCTGCTATGGCTACTGCTATGGCTATTGCTATGGCTGCTATGGCTATGGCTATGGCTGCTATGGCTGCTCTGGCTATGACTATTGCTGCTATGGCTATGGCTATGGCTATGGCAATTGCTGCTATGGCTGTGGCTATGGCTATGACAATGGCTGCTATGGCTATAGCAATGGCTGCTATATCTATGTTATAGGTATGCCTATGGCTGCTACGGCTATGGCTATAACTGCTATGGCTATGGCATTGGCTACTGTGGCTATGGCTATGTCTATGGCTGCTATGGCTATGGCTATGGCTATGGCTTTGGCTGCTATGGATATAGCTATGGCTGATGTGGCTATGGCTATTTCTGCAATGGCTATGGCTATGGCTATGGCTGATATGGCTATGGCAATGGCTGCTATGGCTATGGCTACTATAGCTATGGCTATGGCTGCTATTGTTATGACTATGGCTGCTTTGGCTATGGCTATGTCTGCTATGGCTGTGGCTATGGCTATGTCTGCTATGGCTGTGGCTATGGCTATGGCTGCTATGGCTATGGCTATGGCTGGTATGGCTGTATGGCTATTGCTATTGCTGCTATGGCTATGGCTATGGCTATGACTATGGCTGCGAAGGCTACGGCTATGGCTGCTATGGCTATGGCTATGGCTGCTATGGCTGTGGCTATGCCTGCTATGGTTATGGCTACGGCTGCTATGGCTATGGCTGCGGCTGCTATGGCTATCGCTATTCGTGCTATTGCTATGGCTATGGCTGCTATGGCTATGGCTATGGCTATGGCTATGGCTATGGCTGCGATGGCTACGGCTATGGCTGCTATGGCTATGTCTATGGCTGCTATGGCTATGGCTATGCCTGCTATGGTTATGGCTACGGCTGCTATGGCTATGGCTGCGGCTGCTATGGCTATCGCTATTCGTGCTATTGCTATGGCTATGGCTGCTATGGCTATGGCTATGGCTTCTATGGCTGCTATGCCTATGGCTATTGCTGCTATGGCTACTGCTATGGCTATGGCTATGTCTATGGCTGCTATGGATATAGCTATGGCTGCTATGGATATAGCTGTGGCTGTTATGGCTATGGCTATTGCTGCTATGGATGCTGTGGCTATGACTGTTGCTGCTACGGCTATGACTATGGCTATGGCTATTGCTGCTATGGCTGTGGCTATGGCTACTGTGGCTATGGCTATGGCTATAGCTGCGATGGCTATGTCTATGGATGCTGTTGCTAATGCGTCTATCTGCTATGGCTATGGCTACGGCTGCTATGGCTGTCGCTATGCGTGCTATGGCTATGGCTATGGCTATTGCTATGGCTATGGCTATGGCTGCTTTGGCTCCGGCTATGGCTGCTATGGCTATGGCTATGGATGCTATGGCAATGGCTATGGCTGCTTTGGCTATGGCTAAAGCTGCTATGGCTATGGCTATGGCTGCTATGACTATGGCTATGGATGCTTTGGCTTTGGCTAAAGCTGCTATGGCTGTGGCTATGTCTGCTATGGCTATGGCCATTGCTGCTATGGCTATGGCTATGGCTATGGCTGATATGGCTATGGCTATGGCTGCTATGGCTACGGCTGCTATGGCTATGCATATGGCAGCTATGGCAGTGGCTGCTATAGCTATGGCTATCGCTGCTAATGCTATGGATATGGCTATGGCTCCAATGGATATGGCTATGGCTGCTATGGCTATGGCTATGGCTATGGCTATGGCTCGTACGGCTATGGCTATGGCTGCTATGGCTACGGCTGCTATGGCTATGCCTATGGCAGCTATAGCAATGGCTGCTATAGCAATGGCTAAGGCTGCTAATGCTATGGCTGTGGCTATGGCTACAGTGGCTATGGCTATGGCTATGGCTGCGATGGCTATGTCTATGGTTGCTGTTGCTAATGCGTCTATCTGCTATGGCTATGGCTACGGCTGCTGAGGCTGTCGCTATGCGTGCTATGGCTATGGCTATGGCTATTGCTATGGCTATGGCTATGGCTATTGCTATGGCTATGGCTATGGCTGCTATGGCTACGGCTATGGCTGCTATGGCTATGGCTATGGATGCTATGGCAATGGCTATGGCTGCTTTGGCTATGGCTAAAGCTGCTATGGCTATGGCTATTGCTGCTATGACTATGGCTATGGATGCTTTGGCTTTGGCTAAAGCTGCTATGGCTGTGGCTATGTCTGCTATAGCTATGGCTATTGCTGCTATGGCTATGGCTATGGCTATGGCTGATATGGCTATGACTATGGCTGCTATGGCTACGGCTGCTATGGCTATGCCTATGGCAGCTATGGCAGTGGCTGCTATAGCTATGGCTATGGCTGCTAATGCTATGGATATGGCTATGGCTCCAATGGATATGGCTATGGCTGCTATGGTTATGGCTACGGCTGCTATGGCTATGGCTATGGCTGCTATGGCTACGGCTATGGCTGCTATGGCTATGGCTATGGCTGCTTCGGCTATGGCTGCTATAGCTATGGCTATGGCTGATATGGCTATGGCTACGACTGCTATGGCTATGGCTATGCCGATGAATGGTATGGCTATGGCTATGGCTGCTATGGTTGTGGCTATGGCTGCTATGGCTATGGCTACGGCTGCTAGGGCTGCTATGGCGATGACTATTGCTGCTATGGCTGTGGCTATTGCTATGACTATGGCTGCTATGGCTATGGCTATGACTGCTATGTCTATGACTGGTATAGCTATGCCTATGGCTGCTACGGCTATGGCTATAACTGCTATGGCTATGGCATTGGCTGCTGCGGCTATGGCTATAACTGCTATGGCTATGGCATCGGCTAATGTGGCTATGGCTATGTCTTTGGCTGCTATGGCTATTGCTATTGCTGCTATGGCTATGGCTATGTGTATGGCAATGGCTGCGATGGCTACGGCTATGGCTGCTATGGCTATGGCTATGGCTGCTATAGCTATGGCAATGTCTGCTTTGGCTATGGCGGCTATAGCTATGGCTACGGCAGATATGGCTATGGTACCTATTCATATGGATATGGCTGCTATGGCCATGGCAATGGCTGCTATGGCCATGGCTATGGCTGCTATGGCTGTGGTTACGGCTGCTATGGATATGGCTATGACTCCTTTAGATATGCCTATAGCTGCTATAGCTACGGCTATGGCTAATATGCCTTTGGCTATAGCTGTTATGGCTATGGCTATGGCTGCTATGGCTATGGCTATGGCTGCTATGGCTGCTATGCCTATGGCTGTTGCTGCTATGGCTACTGCTATGGCTATTGCTATGGCTGCTATGGCTATGGCTATGGCTGCTATGGCAGCTCTGGCTATGACTATTGCTGCTATGGCTATGGCTATGGCTATGGCAATTGCTGCTAAGGCTGTGGCTATGACTATGACAATGGCTGCTATGGCTATGGCAATGGCTTTGGCTGCTATGGATATAGCTATGGCTGATGTGGCTATGGCTATTTCTGCAATGGCTATGGCTATGGCTATGGCTGATATGGCTATGGCTATGGCTGCTATGGCTATGGCTATGCCTGCTATGGTTATGGCTACGGCTGCTATGGCTATGGCTGCGGCTGCTATGGCTATCGCTATTCGTGCTATTGCTATGGCTATGGCTGCTATGGCTATGGCTATGGCTTCTATGGCTGCTATGCCTATGGTTATTGCTGCTATGGCTACTGCTATGGCTATGGCTATGTCTATGGCTGCTATGGATATAGATATGGCTGCTATGGATATAGCTATGGCTGTTACGGCTATGGCTATTGCTGCTATGGCTGCTGTGGCTATGACTGTTGCTGCTACGGCTATGACTATGGCTATGGCTATTGCTGCTATGGCTGTGGCTATGGCTACTGTGGCTATGGCTATGGCTATGGCTGCGATGGCTATGTCTATGGTTGCTGTTGCTAATGCGTCTATCTGCTATGGCTATGGCTACGGCTGCTATGGCTGTCGCTATGCGTGCTATGGCTATGGCTATGGCTATTGCTATGGCTATGGCTATGGCTGCTATGGCTACGGCAATGGCTGCTATGGCTATGGCTATGGATGCTATGGCAATGGCTATGACTGCTTGGGCTATGGCTAAAGCTGCTATGGCTATGGCTATGGCTGCTATGACTATGGCTATGGATGCTTTGGCTTTGGCTAAAGCTGCTATGGCTGTGGCTATGTCTGCTATGGCTATGGCCATTGCTGCTATGGCTATGGCTATGGCTATGGCTGATATGGCTATGGCTATGGCTGCTATGGCTACGGCTGCTATGGCTATGCATATGGCAGCTATGGCAGTGGCTGCTATAGCTATGGCTATGGCTGCTAATGCTATGGATATGGCTATGGCTCCAATGGATATGGCTATGGCTGCTATGGTTATGGCTACGGCTGCTATGGCTATGGCTATGGCTACTATGGCTACGGCTATGGCTGCTATGGCTATGGCTATGGCTGCTATGTCTATGGCTGGTATAGCTATGCCGATGGCTGCTGCGGCTATGGCTATAACTGCTATGGCTATGGCATCGGCTAATCTGGCTATGGCTATGTCTATGGCTGCTATGGCTATTGCTATTGCTGCTATGGCTATGGCTATGGGTATGGCAATGGCTGCGACGGCTACGGCTATGGCTGCTATGGCTATGGCTATGGCTGCCATAGCTATGGCTATGGCTGCTTTGGCTATGGCTGCTATAGCTATGGCTATGGCTGATGTGGCTATGGTACCTATACATATGGATATGGCTGCTGCGGCTATGGCTATGGCTGCAATGGCTATGGCTATGGCTATGGCTGATATGGCTATGGCTATGGCTGCTATGGCTATGGCTGTTGCTATGGCTGTTACGGCTGTGGCTATGGCTACGGCTGCTGTGGCTACGCCATTGGCTATGGCTCGTATGGCTATGGCTATGGCTGCTATGGCTACGGCTGCTATGGCTATGGCTATGGCTGCTATGGCTATGGCTATGGCTGCTTTGGCTATGGGTGCTATAGCTATGGCTATGGCTGATATTGCTATGGCTATAGCTGCTATGGCTATGGCTATGGATGCTTTGGCTATGGCTATGGCTGATATGGCTATGGCTAAGCCTGCTGCGGCAATGGCTATGGCTGCAATGGCTGTCGCTATGCGTGCTATGGCTATGGATATGGCTGCTAAGGCTATGGCTATGTCTGCTATGGCTGCTACGGCTATTGCTATGGATGCTGTGGCTATGGCAACGGCTGCTATGGCTATGGCTGCGGCTGCTAAGGTTATCGCTATGCGTTCTATTGCTATGGCTATGGCTGCTATGGCTATGACTATGGCTGCTATGGCTGCTATGGCTATGGCTATTGCTGTTATGGCTACGGCTATGGCTGCTACGGCTATGGCTATGGCTCCTATGGATATGGCGATGGCTCCTATGGCTATGGCTATGGATGCTTTGGCTATGGCTAAATCTGCTATGGCTATGATTATTACTGCTACAGCTATGGCAATGGCTGCTATATCTATGGCTGCTATAGCTATGGCTATGGCTGCTATTGCTATGGCTATGGCTGCTATGTCTATGGCTGGTATAGCCATGCCTATGGCTGCTGCGGCTATGGCTATAACTGCTATGGCTATGGCATCGGCTAATGTGGCTATGGCTACGTCTATGGCTGCTATGGCTATGGCTATGGCTATGGCTGCTATGGATATAGCTATGGCTGCTATCTCTATGGCTGTGGCTATGGCTGCTATGGCTGTGGCTATGGCTATGGCTGCTGTGGCTATGGCTATGGCTGCTTTGGCTATGGCTGCTATAGCTATGGCTATGGCTGATATGGCTATGGCTACAGCTGCTATGGCTATGGCTGCGGCTGCTATGGTTATCGCTATGCGTGCTATTGCTATGGCTGTGGCTGCTATGGCTATGGCTACGGCTGCTATGGCTGTCGCTATGCGTGCTATGGCTATGACTATGGCTGCTATGGCTATGGCTATGGCTGCTATGGCTGCTATGGCTGTGGCTGTTGCTGCTAAGGCTATGGCTATGGCTATGGCTGCGATGGCTACGGCTATGGCTGCTGTGGCTATCGCTATGACTGCTATGGCTAAGGTACCTATACATATGGCTATGGCTGCTATGGCCATGGCACTGGCTGCTATGGCCATGGCTATGGCTGCTATGGCTACGGTTATGGCTGCTATGGATATGGCTATGACTATTGCCGCTATGGCTATGGCTATGGCTATGGCTACTGCTGCTATGGCTGTGGCTATGGCTATGACAATGGCTGCAATGGCTATGGCAATGGCTGCTATGTCTATGGTATAGATATGCCTATGGCTGCTACGGCTATGCCTATAACTGCTATGGCTATGGCATTGGCTACTGTGGCTATGTCTACGACTATGGCTGCTATGGCTATGGCTATGGCTATGGCTGCTATGGATGTAGCTATGGCTGCTATGGCTATGGCTGTTGCTATGGCTGTTATGGCTGTGGCTATGGCTACGGCTGCTGTGGCTATGCCATTGGCTATGGCTCGTATGGCTATGGCTATGGCTGCTATGGCTACGGCTGCTATGGCTATGCCTATGGCAGCTATAGCAATGGCTGCTATAGCTATGGCTATGGCTGCTAGTGCTATGGCTATAGCTATGGCTCCAATGGATATGGCTATGGCTGCTATGGTTATGGCTACGGATGCTATGGCTATGGTTATGGCTGCTATGGCTACGGCTATGGCTGCTATGGCTATGGCTATGGCTGCTTTGGCTATGGCTGCTATAGCTATGGCTATGGCTGATATGGCTAAGGCTATGACTGCTGTGGCTATGGCTATTCCGATGACTGCTATGGCTATGGCTACCGCTGCTATAGTTATGGCTATGGATGCTATGGCAATGGCCTTGGCTGCTATGGCTATGGCTATGGCTGCGAATGCTATGGCTATGGCTATGGCTGCAATGGCTATGGCTATGGCTGCTATGGCTGCTCTGGCTATGACTATTACTGCTATGGCTATGGCTATGGCTATTGCTATTGCTGCTATGGCTATGGCTATGGCTATGGCTATGCCTGCGATGCCTACGGCTATGGCTGCTATGGCTGTGGCTATGGATGCTATGGCAATGGCTATGGCTGCTTTGGCTATGGCTGAAGCTGCTATGGCTATGGCTATGCCTGCTATGACTATGGCTATGGATGCTTTGGCTATGGCTATGGCGATGGCTGGTATGGATATGGCTATGGCTGCTATGGCTGTGGCTATGGATGCTATGGAAATGGCTCTGGCTGCTTTGGCTATGGCTGAAGCTGCTATGGCTATGGCTATGCCTGCTATGACTATGGCTATGGATGCTTTGGCTATGGCTAAAGCTGCTATGGCTATGGCTATGTCTGCTATGGCTATGGCTATTGCTGCTATGGCTATGGCTATGGCTGCTATGGCTATGGCTATGTCTGCTTTGGCTATGTCTGCTATGGCTATGACAATGGCTGCTATGGCTATGGCTATGGCTGCTATGTCTACGGCTGGTATAGCTATGCCCATGGCTGCTGCGGCTATGGCTATAACTGCTATTTCTATGGCATCGGCTTATGTGGCTATGGCTATGTCTTTGGCTGCTATGGCTATTGCTATTGTTGCTATGGCTATGGCTATGTGTATGGCAATGGCTGCGATGGCTACGGCTATGGCTGCTATGGCTATGGCTATGGCTGCTATAGCTATGGCTATGTCTGCTTTGGCTATGGCGGCTATAGCTATGGCTATGGCTGATGTGGCTATGGCTATTTCTGCAATGGCCATGGCTATGGCTATGGCTGATATGGCTATGGCTATGGCTGCTATGGCTATGGCTACTATAGCTATGGCTATGGCTGCTATTGCTATGACTATGGCTGCTTTGGCTATGGCTATGTCTGCTATGGCTGTGGCTATGGCTATGGCTGCTATGGCTATGGCTATGGCTGCTATGGCTGTATGGCTATTGCTATTGCTGCTATGGCTATGGCTATGGCTATGGCTATGGCTTCTATGGCTGCTATGCCTATGGCTATTGCTGCTATGGCTACTGCTATGGCTATGGCTATGGCTTCTATGGCTGCTATTCCTATGGCTATTGCTGCTATGGCTACTGCTATGGCTATGGCTATGGCTGCTATGGCTATGGCTATGGATGCTATGGCAATGGCTATGGCTGCTTTGGCTATGGCTAAAGCTGTTATGGCTATGGCTATGGCTGCTATGACTATGGCTATGGATGCTTTGGCTTTGGCTAAAGCTGCTATGGCTGCGGCTATGTCTGCTATGGCTATGGCTATTGCTGCTATGGCTATGGCTATGGCTATGGCTGATATGGCTATGGCTATGGCTGCTATGGCTACGGCTGCTATGGCTATGCCTATGGCAGCTATGGCAGTGGCTGCTATAGCTATGGCTATGGCTGCTAATGCTATGGATATGGCTATGGCTCCAATGGATATGGCTATGGCTGCTATGGTTATGGCTACGGCTGCTATGGCTATGGCTATGGCAGCTATGGCTACGGCTATGGCTGCTATGGCTATGGCTATGGCTGCTTCGACTATGGCTGCTATAGCTATGGCTATGGCTGATATGGCTATGGCTATGACTGCTATGGCTATGGCTATGCCGATGACTGCTATGGCTATGGCTATGGCTGCTATGGTTGTGGCTATGGCTGCTATGGCTATGGTTACGGCTGCTATGGCTATGGCTATGGCTATGGCTGATATGGCTATGGCTATGGCTGCTATGGCTACGGCTGCTATGGCTATGCCTATGGCAGCTATGGCAGCTATGGCAGTGGCTGCTATAGCTATGGCTATGGTTGCTAATGCTATGGATATGGCTATGGCTCCAATGGATATGGCTATGGCTGCTATGGTTATGGCTACGGCTGCTATGGCTATGGCTATGGCTGCTATGGCTACGGCTATGGCTGCTATGGCTATGGCTATGGATGCTATGGGAATGGCTATGGCTGCTTTGGCGATGGCTAAAGCTGCTATGGCTATGGCCATGACTGCTATGACTATGGCTATGGATGCTTTGGCTTTGGCTAAAGCTGCTATGGCTGTGGCTATGTCTGCTATGGCTATGGCCATTGCTGCTATGGCTATGGCTATGGCTATGGCTGATATGGCTATGGCTATGGCTGCTATGGCTACGGCTGCTATGGCTATGCATATGGCAGCTATGGCAGTGGCTGCTATAGCTATGGCTATGGCTGCTAATGCTATGGATATGGCTATGGCTCCAATGGATATGGCTATGGCTGCTATGGTTATGGCTACGGCTGCTATGGCTATGGCTATGGCTACTATGGCTACGGCTATGGCTGCTATGGCTATGGCTATGGCTGCTATGTCTATGGCTGGTATAGCTATGCCTATGGCTGCTGCGGCTATGGCTATAACTGCTATGGCTATGGCATCGGCTAATCTGGCTATGGCTATGTCTATGGCTGCTATGGCTATCGCTATGGCTGCTATGGCTATGGTACCTATACATATGGCTATGGCTGCTATGGCTATGGTACCTATACATATGGCTATGGCTGCTATGGCCATGGCAATGGCTGCTATGGCCATGGCTATGGCTGCTATGGCTATGGTTATGGCTGCTATGGATATGGCTATGACTATTGCTGCTATGGCTATGGATATGGCTATGGCTATTGCTGCTATGGCTGTGGCTATGGCTATGACAATGGCTGCTATGGCTATGGCAATGGCTGCTATGTCTATGGTATAGATATGCCTATGGCTGCTACGCCTATGGCTATAATTGCTATGGCTATGGCATTGGCTACTGTGGCTATGTCTATGTCTATGGCTGCTATGGATATGGCTATGGCTCCTATGGATAAGGAGATGGCTCCTATGGCTATGGCTATGGATGCTTTGGCTATATCTAAATCTGCTATGGCTATGACTATTACTGCTACAGCTATGGCAATGACTGCTATATCTATGGCTGCTATAGCTATGGCTATGGCTGCTATTGCTATGACTATGGCTGCTCTGGATATAGCTATGGCTGCTATGTCTATGGCTGTGGCTATGGCTGCTATGGCTGTGGCTATGGCTATGGCTGCTGTGGCTATGTCTATGGCTGCTGTGGCTATGGCTATGGCTGCTTTGGCTATGGCTGCTATAGCTATGGCTATGGCTGATATGGCTATGGCTATGGCTGCTATGGCTACGGCTGCTATGGCTATGCCTATGGCAGCTATGGCAGTGGCTGCTTTGGCTATGGCTAAAGCTGCTATGGCTATGGCTATGGCTGCTATGACTATGGCTATGGATGCTTTGGCTTTGGCTAAAGCTGCTATGGCTGTGGCTATGTCTGCTATGGCTATGGATATTGCTGCTATGGCTATGGCTATGGCTATGGCTGATATGGCTATGGCTATGGCTGCTATGGCTACGGCTGCTATGGCTATGCCTATGGCAGCTATGGCAGTGGCTGCTATAGCTATGGCTATGGCTGCTAATGCTATGGATATGGCTATGGCTCCAATGGATATGGCTATGGCTGCTATGGTTATGGCTACGGCTGCTATGGCTATGGCTATGGCAGCTATGGCTACGGCTATGGCTGCTATGGCTATGGCTATGGCTGCTTCGACTATGGCTGCTATAGCTATGGCTATGGCTGATATGGCTATGGCTATGACTGCTATGGCTATGGCTATGCCGATGACTGCTATGGCTATGGCTATGGCTGCTATGGTTGTGGCTATGGCTGCTATGGCTATGGTTACGGCTGCTATGGCTATGGCTATGGCTATGGCTGATATGGCTATGGCTATGGCTGCTATGGCTACGGCTGCTATGGCTATGCCTATGGCAGCTATGGCAGCTATGGCAGTGGCTGCTATAGCTATGGCTATGGTTGCTAATGCTATGGATATGGCTATGGCTCCAATGGATATGGCTATGGCTGCTATGGTTATGGCTACGGCTGCTATGGCTATGGCTATGGCTGCTATGGCTACGGCTATGGCTGCTATGGCTATGGCTATGGATGCTATGGGAATGGCTATGGCTGCTTTGGCTATGGCTAAAGCTGTTATGGCTATGGCTATGACTGCTATGGCTACGGCTGCTATGGCTATGCATATGGCAGCTATGGCAGTGGCTGCTATAGCTATGGCTATGGCTGCTAATGCTATGGATATGGCTATGGCTCCAATGGATATGGCTATGGCTGCTATGGTTATGGCTACGGCTGCTATGGCTATGGCCATGGCAGCTATGGCTACGGCTATGGCTGCTATGGCTATGGCTATGGCTGCTTCGACTATGGCTGCTATAGCTATGGCTATGGCTGATATGGCTATGGCTATGACTGCTATGGCTATGGCTATGCCGATGACTGCTATGGCTATGGCTGTGGCTGCTATGGTTGTGGCTATGGCTGCTATGGCTATGGTTACGGCTGCTATGGCTATGGCTATGGCTATGGCTGATATGGCTATGGCTATGGCTGCTATGGCTATGGCTGCTATGGCTGCTATGGCTGTCGCTGTTGCTGCTAAGGCTATGGCTATGGCTATGGCTGCGATGGCTACGGCTATGGCTGCTGTGGCTATCGCTATGGCTGCCATGGCAATGGTACCTATACATATGGCTATGGCTGCTATGGCCATGGCAATGGCTGCTATGGCCATGGCTATGGCTGCTATGGCTATGGTTATGGCTGCTATGGATATGGCTATGACTATTGCTGCTATGGCTATGGATATGGCTATGGCTATTGCTGCTATGGCTGTGGCTATGGCTATGACAATGGCTGCTATGGCTATGGCAATGGCTGCTATGTCTATGGTATAGATATGCCTATGGCTGCTACGCCTATGGCTATAATTGCTATGGCTATGGCATTGGCTACTGTGGCTATGTCTATGTCTATGGCTGCTATGGATATGGCTATGGCTATGGCTGCTATGGATATAGCTATGGCTGCTATGGCTATGGCTGTTGCTATGGCTGTTACGGCTGTGGCTATGGCTACGGCTGCTGTGGCTACGCCATTGGCTATGGCTCGTATGGCTATGGCTGTGGCTGCTATGGCTACGGCTGCTATGGCTATGGCTATGGCTGCTATGGCTACGGCTATGGCTGCTATGGCTATGGCTATGTCTGCTTTGGCTATGGCTGCTATAGCTATGGCTATGGCTGATATGGCTATGGCTATAGCTGCTATGTCTATTGCTGCTATGGCTGTGGCTATGGCTATGCCAATGGCTGCTATGGCTATGGCAATGGCTGCTATATCTATGGTATAGATATGCCTATGGCTGCTACGGCTATGCATATAACTGCTGTGGCTATGGCATTGGCAACTGTGGCTATGTCTATGACTATGGCTGCTATGGCTGTGGCTATGGCTATGGCTGCTATGGATATAGCTATGGCTGCTATGGCTATGGCTGTTGCTATGGCTGTTATGGCTGTGGCTATGGCTACGGCTGCTGTGGCTATGCCATTGGCTATGGCTCGTATGGCTATGGCTATGGCTGCTATGGCTACGGCTGCTATGGCTATGCCTATGACAGCTATAGCAACGGCTGCTATAGCTATGGCTATGGCTGCTAGTGCTATGGCTATGGCTATGGCTGCTATGGCTATGGCTATGGCTGCTATGGCTGCTATGTCTGTGACTGTTGCTGCTGTGGCTGCGGCTATGGCTATGGCTATGGCTGCGATGGCTACGGCTATGGCTGCTGTGGCTATCGCTATGGCTGCTATGGCTATGGCTATGGCTGCTAATGCTATGGCTATGGCTATGGCTGCCCTGGCTATGACTATTACTGCTATGGCTATGGCTATGGCTATTGCTATTGCTGCTATGGCTATGGCTATGGCTATGGCTATGCTTGCGATGGCTACGGCTATGGCTGCTATGGCTGTGGCTATGGATGCTATGGCAATGGCTATGGCTGCTTTGGCTATGGCTGAGGCTGCTATGGCCATGGCTATGCCTGCTATGACTATGGCTATGGATGCTTTGCCTATGGCTATGGCTGAGGCTGCTATGGTTATGGCTACGGCTGCTATGGCTATGGCTATGGCAGCTATGGCTACGGCTATGGCAGCTATGGCTATGGCTATGGCTGCTTCGACTATGGCTGCTATAGCTATGGCTATGGCTGATATGGCTATGGCTATGACTGCTATGGCTATGGCTATGCCGATGACTGCTATGGCTATGGCTATGGCTGCTATGGTTGTGGCTATGGCTGCTATGGCTATGGTTACGGCTGCTATGGCTATGGCTATGGCTATGGCTGATATGGCTATGGCTATGGCTGCTATGGCTACGGCTGCTATGGCTATGCCTATGGCAGCTATGGCAGCTATGGCAGTGGCTGCTATAGCTATGGCTATGGTTGCTAATGCTATGGATATGGCTATGGCTCCAATGGATATGGCTATGGCTGCTATGGTTATGGCTACGGCTGCTATGGCTATGGCTATGCCTGCTATGGCTACGGCTATGGCTGCTATGGCTATGGCTATGGATGCTATGGGAATGGCTATGGCTGCTTTGGCGATGGCTAAAGCTGCTATGGCTATGGCCATGACTGCTATGACTATGGCTATGGATGCTTTGGCTTTGGCTAAAGCTGCTATGGCTGTGGCTATGTCTGCTATGGCTATGGCCATTGCTGCTATGGCTATGGCTATGGCTATGGCTGATATGGCTATGGCTATGGCTGCTATGGCTACGGCTGCTATGGCTATGCATATGGCAGCTATGGCAGTGGCTGCTATAGCTATGGCTATGGCTGCTAATGCTATGGATATGGCTATGGCTCCAATGGATATGGCTATGGCTGCTATGGTTATGGCTACGGCTGCTATGGCTATGGCTATGGCTACTATGGCTACGGCTATGGCTCCTATTGCTATGGCTATGGCTGCTATGTCTATGGCTGGTATAGCCATGCCTATGGCTGCTGCGGCTATGGCTATAACTGCTATGGCTATGGCATCGGCTAATGTGCCTATGGCAATGTCTATGGCTTCTATGGCTATGGCTATGGCTATGGCTGCTATGGATATAGCTATGGCTGCTATCTCTATGGCTGTGGCTATGGCTGCTATGGCTGTGGCTATGGCTATGGCTGCTGTGGCTATGCCTACGGCTGCTTTGGCTATGGCTGCTATAGCTATGGCTATGGCTGATATGGCTATGGCTACAGCTGCTATGGCTATGGCTGCGGCTGCTATGGTTATCGCTATGCGTGCTATTGCTATGGCTATGGCTGCTATGGCTATGGCTACGGCTGCTACGGCTGTCGCTATGCGTGCTATGGCTATGACTATGGCTGCTATGGCTATGGCTATGGCTGCTATGGCTGCTATGGCTGTGGCTGTTGCTGCTAAGGCTATGGCTATGGCTATGGCTGCGATGGCTACGGCTATGGCTGCTGTGGCTATCGCTATGGCTGCCATGGCAATGGTACCTATACATATGGCTATGGCTGCTATGGCCATGGCAATGGCTGCTATGGCCATGGCTATGGCTGCTATGGCTATGGTTATGGCTGCTATGGATATGGCTATGACTATTGCTGCTATGGCTATGGATATGGCTATGGCTATTGCTGCTATGGCTGTGGCTATGGCTATGACAATGGCTGCTATGGCTATGGCAATGGCTGCTATGTCTATGATATAGATATGCCTATGGCTGCTACGCCTATGGCTATAATTGCTATGGCTATGGCATTGGCTACTGTGGCTATGTCTATGTCTATGGCTGCTATGGATATGGCTATGGCTATGGCTGCTATGGATATAGCTATGGCTGCTATGGCTATGGCTGTTGCTATGGCTGTTACGGCTGTGGCTATGGCTACGGCTGCTGTGGCTACGCCATTGGCTATGGCTCGTATGGCTATGGCTGTGGCTGCTATGGCTACGGCTGCTATGGCTATGGCTATGGCTGCTATGGCTACGGCTATGGCTGCTATGGCTATGGCTATGTCTGCTTTGGCTATGGCTGCTATAGCTATGGCTATGGCTGATATGGCTATGGCTATAGCTGCTATGTCTATTGCTGCTATGGCTGTGGCTATGGCTATGCCAATGGCTGCTATGGCTATGGCAATGGCTGCTATATCTATGGTATAGATATGCCTATGGCTGCTACGGCTATGCATATAACTGCTGTGGCTATGGCATTGGCAACTGTGGCTATGTCTATGACTATGGCTGCTATGGCTGTGGCTATGGCTATGGCTGCTATGGATATAGCTATGGCTGCTATGGCTATGGCTGTTGCTATGGCTGTTATGGCTGTGGCTATGGCTACGGCTGCTGTGGCTATGCCATTGGCTATGGCTCGTATGGCTATGGCTATTGCTGCTATGGCTACTGCTATGGCTATTGCTATGGCAGCTATGGCTATGGCTATGGCTGCTATGGCTGCTCTGGCTATGACTATTGCTGCTATGGCTATGGCTATGGCTATGGCAATTGCTGCTATGGCTGTGGCTATGGCTATGACAATGGCTGCTATGGCTATGGCAATGGCTGCTATATCTATGTTATAGGTATGCCTATGGCTGCTACGGCTATGGCTATAACTGCTATGGCTATGGCATTGGCTACTGTGGCTATGGCTATGTCTATGGCTGCTATGGCTATGGCTATGGCTTTGGCTGCTATGGATATAGCTATGGCTGATGGGGCTATGGCTATTTCTGCAATGGCTATGGCTATGGCTATGGCTGATATGGCTATGGCTATGGCTGCAATGGCTATGGCTACTATAGCTATGGCTATGGCTGCTGTTGCTATGACTATGGCTGCTTTGGCTATGGATATGTCTGCTATGGCTGTGCCTATGGCTATTGCTGCTATGGCTACTGCTATGGCTATTGCTATGGCTGCTATGGCTATGGCTATGGCTGCTATGGCTGCTCTGGCTCTGACTATTGCTGCTATGGCTATGGCTATGGCTATGGCAATTGCTGCTATTGCTGTGGCTATGGCTATGACAATGGCTGCTATGGCTATGGCAATGGCTGCTATATCTATGTTATAGGTATGCCTATGGCTGCTACGGCTATGGCTATAACTGCTATGGCTATGGCATTGGCTACTGTGGCTATGGCTATGTCTATGGCTGCTATGGCTATGGCTATGGCTTTGGCTGCTATGGATATAGCTATGGCTGATGTGGCTATGGCTATTTCTGCAATGGCTATGGCTATGGCTATGGCTGATATGGCTATGGCTATGGCTGCTATGGCTATGGCTACTATAGCTATGGCTATGGCTGCTATTGCTATGACTATGGCTGCTTTGGCTATGGCTATGGCTGGTATGGCTGTATGGCTATTGCTATTGCTGCTATGGCTATGGCTATGGCTATGACTATGGCTGCGATGGCTACGGCTATGGCTATGGCTATGACTATGGCTGCGATGGCTACGGCTATGGCTGCTATGGCTGATGTGGCTATGGCTATTTCTGCAATGCCTATGGCTATGGCTATGGCTGCTATGGCTATGGCTATGGCTGCTATGTCTATGGCTAGTATAGCTATGCCTATGGCTGCTGCGG
This sequence comes from Calliopsis andreniformis, assembly GCF_051401765.1. Classification (NCBI taxonomy): domain Eukaryota; kingdom Metazoa; phylum Arthropoda; class Insecta; order Hymenoptera; family Andrenidae; genus Calliopsis; species Calliopsis andreniformis. The sequence continues at coordinate 280,035 of NW_027480671.1, forward strand.
CTATGGCTATAACTGCTATGGCTATGGCATCGGCTAATCTGGCTATGGCTATGTCTATGGCTGCTATGGCTATTGCTATTGCTGCTATGGCTATGGCTATGGGTATGGCAATGGCTGCGAAGGCTACGGCTATGGCTGCTATGGCTATGGCTATGGCTGCCATAGCTATGGCTATGGCTGCTTTGGCTATGGCTGCTATAGCTATGGCTATGGCTGATGTGGCTATGGTACATATACATATGGATATGGCTGCTGCGGCTATGGCTATGGCTGCAATGGCTATGGCTATGGCTATGGCTGATATGGCTATGGCTATGGCTGCTATGGCTATGGCTGTTGCTATGGCTGTTACGGCTGTGGCTATGGCTACGGCTGCTGTGGCTACGCCATTGGCTATGGCTCGTATGGCTATGGCTGTGGCGGCTATGGCTACGGCTGCTATGGCTATGGCTATGGCTGCTATGGCTATGGCTACGGCTGCTATGGCTATGGCTGCGGCTGCTAAGGCTATCGCTATGCGTGCTAATGCTATGGCTATGGCTGCTATGGATATGGCTATGGCTGCTGTGGCTGGTATGGCTATGGCTATTGCTGCTATGGCTATGGCTATGGATGCTATGGCTATGACTATGGCTGCTAAGGCTATGGCTATGGCTATGGCTCCTATGGATATGGCTATGGCTGCTGTGGCTATAGCTATGGCTGCTATGGATATGGCTATGGCTATGGCGGCTATGGCTATAGCTATGGCTGCTATGGCTATGGCTATGGCTATTGCTGCTATGGCTACTGTTATGGCTATGGCTATGGCTGCTTTGGCTATGGCTACGGCTGCTATGTCTGCCGCTGTGCGTGCTATGGCTATGGCTATGGCTGCTATGGCTGCTATGGCTATTGCTATTGCTGCTATGGCTATGGCTATGGCTATGGCTATGCCTGCGATGGGTACGGCTATGGCTGCTATGGCTATGGCTATTGCTGCTATGGCTACGGCTATGGATGCTATGGCTATGGCTACGGCTGCTATGGCTATGGCTGCGGCTGCTATGGTTATCGCTATGCGTGCTATTGCTATGGATATGGCTGCTATGGCTATGACTATGGCTGCTATGGCTGCTATGGCAATGGCTATTGCTGCTACGGCTACTGCTATGGCTATGGCTATGGCTGCTATGGCTACGGCAATGGCTGATATGGCTATGTCTATGGATGGTATAGCTATGCCTATGGCTGCTGCGGCTATGGCTATAACTGCTATGGCTATGGCATCGGCTAATGCGGCTATGGCTACGTCTATGGCTGCTATGGCTATGGCTATGGCTATAGCTGCTATGGCTATGGCTATGGGTACTTTGGCTATGGCTATGGCTGATATGGCTACGGCTATGGCTGCTATGGCTATGGCTATGGCTGGTATGGCTATGGCTATGGCTGATGTGGCTATGGTACATATACATATGGATATGGCTGCTGCGGCTATGGCTATGGCTGCAATGGCTATGGCTATGGCTATGGCTGATATGGCTATGGCTATGGCTGCTATGGCTATGGCTGTTGCTATGGCTGTTACGGCTGTGGCTATGGCTACGGCTGCTGTGGCTACGCCATTGGCTATGGCTCGTATGGCTATGGCTGTGGCGGCTATGGCTACGGCTGCTATGGCTATGGCTATGGCTGCTATGGCTATGGCTATGGCTGCTATGGCTATGGCTATGGCTACTATGGCTACGGCTATGGCTGCTATGGCTATGGCTATGGCTGCTATGGTTATGGCTACGGCTGCTTTGGCTGTGGCTATGGCTGCTATGGCTGTGGCTATGGCTATGGCTGCTGTGGCTATGGCTATGGCTGCTTTGGCTATGGCTGCTATAGCTATGGCTATGGCTGATATGGCTATGGCTACGGCTGCTATTGCTATGGCTGCGGCTGCTATGGTTATCGCTATGCGTGCTATTGCTATGGCTATGACTGCTATGGCTATGGATACGGCTGCTATGGCTGTCGCTATGCGTGCTATGGCTATGACTATGGCTGCTATGGCTATGGCTATGGCTGCTATGGCTGCTATGCCTATGGCTATTGCTGCTATGGCTGCGGCTATGGCTACTGTGGCTATGGCTATGGCTATGGCTGCGATGGCTATGTCTATGGTTGCTGTTGCTAATGCGTCTATCTGCTATGGCTATGGCTACGGCTGCTATGGCTGTCGCTATGCGTGCTATGGCTATGGCTATGGCTATTGCTATGGCTATGGCTATGGCTGCTATGGCTACGGCTATGGCTGCTATGGCTATGGCTATGGATGCTATGGCAATGGCTATGGCTGCTTTGGCTATGGCTAAAGCTGCTATGGCTATGGCTATGGCTGCTATGACTATGGCTATGGATGCTTTGGCTTTGGCTAAAGCTGCTATGGCTGTGGCTATGTCTGCTATGGCTATGGCCATTGCTGCTATGACTATGGCTATGGCTATGGCTGATATGGCTATGGCTATGGCTGCTATGGCTACGGCTGCTATGGCTATGCATATGGCAGCTATGGCAGTGGCTGCTATAGCTATGGCTATGGCTGCTAATGCTATGGATATGGCTATGACTCCAATGGATATGGCTATGGCTGCTATGGTTATGGCCACGGCTGCTATGGCTATGGCTATGGCTACTATGGCTACGGCTATGGCTGCTATGGCTATGGCTATGGCTGCTATGGTTATGGCTACTGCTGCTTTGGCTATGGCTATGGCTACTATGGCTACGGCTATGGCTGCTATGGCTATGGCTATGGCTGCTATGTCTATGGCTGGTATAGCTATGCCTATGGCTGCTGCGGCTATGGCTATAACTGCTATGGCTATGGCATCGGCTAATCTGGCTATGGCTATGCCTATGGCTGCTATGGCTATTGCTATTGCTGCTATGGCTATGGCAATGGGTATGGCAATGGCTGCGACGGCTACGGCTATGACTGCTATGGCTATGGCTGCCATAGCTATGGCTATGGCTGCTTTGGCTATGGCTGCTATAGCTATGGCTATGGCTGATGTGGCTATGGTACCTATACATATGGATATGGCTGCTGCGGCTATGGCTATTGCTGCAATGGCTATGGCTATGGCTATGGCTGATATGGCTATGGCTATGGCTGCTATGGCTATGGCTATGGGTACTTTGGCTATGGCTATGGCTGATATGGCTACGGCTATGGCTGCTATGGCTATGGCTATGGCTGGTATGGCTATGGCTATGGCTGATGTGGCTATGGTACATATACATATGGATATGGCTGCTGCGGCTATGGCTATGGCTGCAATGGCTATGGCTATGGCTATGGCTGATATGGCTATGGCTATGGCTGCTATGGCTATGGCTGTTGCTATGGCTGTTACGGCTGTGGCTATGGCTACGGCTGCTGTGGCTACGCCATTGGCTATGGCTCGTATGGCTATGGCTGTGGCGGCTATGGCTACGGCTGCTATGGCTATGGCTATGGCTGCTATGGCTATGGCTATGGCTGCTATGGCTATGGCTATGGCTACTATGGCTACGGCTATGGCTGCTATGGCTATGGCTATGGCTGCTATGGTTATGGCTACGGCTGCTTTGGCTGTGGCTATGGCTGCTATGGCTGTGGCTATGGCTATGGCTGCTGTGGCTATGGCTATGGCTGCTTTGGCTATGGCTGCTATAGCTATGGCTATGGCTGATATGGCTATGGCTACGGCTGCTATTGCTATGGCTGCGGCTGCTATGGTTATCGCTATGCGTGCTATTGCTATGGCTATGACTGCTATGGCTATGGATACGGCTGCTATGGCTGTCGCTATGCGTGCTATGGCTATGACTATGGCTGCTATGGCTATGGCTATGGCTGCTATGGCTGCTATGCCTATGGATATTGCTGCTATGGCTGCGGCTATGGCTACTGTGGCTATGGCTATGGCTATGGCTGCGATGGCTATGTCTATGGTTGCTGTTGCTAATGCGTCTATCTGCTATGGCTATGGCTACGGCTGCTATGGCTGTCGCTATGCGTGCTATGGCTATGGCTATGGCTATTGCTATGGCTATGGCTATGGCTGCTATGGCTACGGCTATGGCTGCTATGGCTATGGCTATGGATGCTATGGCAATGGCTATGGCTGCTTTGGCTATGGCTAAAGCTGCTATGGCTATGGCTATGGCTGCTATGACTATGGCTATGGATGCTTTGGCTTTGGCTAAAGCTGCTATGGCTGTGGCTATGTCTGCTATGGCTATGGCCATTGCTGCTATGACTATGGCTATGGCTATGGCTGATATGGCTATGGCTATGGCTGCTATGGCTACGGCTGCTATGGCTATGCATATGGCAGCTATGGCAGTGGCTGCTATAGCTATGGCTATGGCTGCTAATGCTATGGATATGGCTATGGCTCCAATGGATATGGCTATGGCTGCTATGGTTATGGCCACGGCTGCTATGGCTATGGCTATGGCTACTATGGCTACGGCTATGGCTGCTATGGCTATGGCTATGGCTGCTATGGTTATGGCTACTGCTGCTTTGGCTATGGCTATGGCTACTATGGCTACGGCTATGGCTGCTATGGCTATGGCTATGGCTGCTATGTCTATGGCTGGTATAGCTATGCCTATGGCTGCTGCGGCTATGGCTATAACTGCTATGGCTATGGCATCGGCTAATCTGGCTATGGCTATGCCTATGGCTGCTATGGCTATTGCTATTGCTGCTATGGCTATGGCAATGGGTATGGCAATGGCTGCGACGGCTACGGCTATGACTGCTATGGCTATGGCTGCCATAGCTATGGCTATGGCTGCTTTGGCTATGGCTGCTATAGCTATGGCTATGGCTGATGTGGCTATGGTACCTATACATATGGATATGGCTGCTGCGGCTATGGCTATTGCTGCAATGGCTATGGCTATGGCTATGGCTGATATGGCTATGGCTATGGCTGCTATGGCTATGGCTGTTGCTATGGCTGTTACGGCTGTGGCTATGGCTACGGCTGCTGTGGCTACGCCATTGGCTATGGCTCGTATGGCTATGGCTGTGGCTGCTATGGCTACGGCTGCTATGGCTATGGCTATGCCTGCTATGACTATGGCTATGGATGCTTTGGCTATGGCTATGGCGATGGCTGCTATGGCTATGCCTATGGCTGCTATGGCTGTGGCTATGGATGCTATGGAAATGTCTCTGGCTGCTTTGGCTATGGCTGCAGCTGCTATGGCTATGGCTATGCCTGCTATGACTATGGCTATGGATGCTTTGGCTATGGCTAAAGCTGCTATGGCTATGGCTATGTCTGCTATGGCTATGGCTATTGCTGCTATGTCTATGGCTATGGCTATGGCTGATATGGCTATGGCTATGGCTGCTATGGCTGTTGCTATGCGTCCTATGGCTATGGCTATGGCTGCTGTGGCTATGGCTATGTCTGCTCTGTCTGCTATGACTATGGCTAAAGCTGCTATGGCTATGGCTATGTCTGCTATGGCTATGGCTATTTCTGCAATGACTATGGCTATGGCTATTGCTGATATGGCTATGGCTATGGCTGCTATGGCTATGGCTACTATAGCTATGGCTATTGCTGTTGCTGCTATGGCTATGGCTATGGCTATGGCTATGCCTGCGATGGGTACGGCTATGGCTGCTATGGCTATGGCTATGGCTGCTATGGCTATGGCTATGGCTGCTATGGCTATGGCTACGGCTGCTGTGGCTATGGCTGCGGCTGCTATGGTTATCGCTAAGCGTGCTATTGCTATGGCTATGGCTGCTATGGCTATGACTAAGGCTGCTATGGCTGCTGTGGGTATGGCTATTGCTGCTATGGCTACTGCTATGGCTACGGCTATGGCTGCTATGGCTACGGCTATGGCTGCTATAGCTATGGCTATGGCTGATATGGCTATGGCTATGGCTGCTATGGCTATGGATATGGCGATGGCTGCTATAGCTATGGCTAAGGGTACTTTGGCTATGGCTATGGCTGATATGGCTACGGCTATGGCTGCTATGGCTATGGCTATGGCTGTTATGGCTATGGCTACGGCTGCTATGGCTATGGCTGCGGCTATTATGGCTATGGCTATGCGTGCTATTGCTATGGCTATGGCTGCTATGGCTATGGCTATGGCTGCTATGGCTATGGCTATGGCGATGGCTGCTATAGCTATGGCTGTGGCTGCTATGGCTATGGCTATGGCTGCTATGGCTATCGCTATGGCTGCTATGCTTATCGCTGCTATGGCTATGGCTGGTATAGCTATGGCTGCTATAGCTGTGGCTATGGCTGCTATTGCCATGACTATGGCTGCTATGGCAATGGCCAAGGGTGCTATGGCTATGGCTGCTATGGCAATGGCCAAGGCTGCTATGTCTATGGCTATGACTATGGCTGCTATGGCTATGGCTATGGCTGCCATGTCTATGGCTGGTATAGCTATGACTATGGCTGCTACGGCTATGGCTACAGCTGCTATGGCTATGGCTATGGCTGCTATGGATATATCTGTGGCTGCTATGGCTATGTCTATGGCTACGTCTGGTATGGCCATCGCTATGGCTGCTGTGGCTGTGGCTATGGCTGCTATGGCTATAGCTACGGCTGCTAGGGCTGCTATGGCGATGAATATTGCTGCCATGGCTGTGGCTATGGCAATGACTATGGCTGCTATGGCTATGGCTATGGCTGCTATGTCTATGACTGGTATAGCTATGCCTATGGCTGCTACGGCTATGGCTATAATTGCTATGGCTATGGCATTGGCTGCTGTGGCTACGGCTATGGCTATGACAATGGCTGCTATGGCTATGGCTATGGCTGCTATGTCTATGGCGGGTATAGCTATGCCTATGGCTGCTACGGCTATGGCTATAATTGCTATGGCTATGGCATTGGCTGCTGTGGCTATGGCTATGGCTATGACAATGGCTGCTATGGCAATGGCTATGGCTGCTATGTCTATGGCGGGTATAGCTATGCCTATGGCTGCTACGGCTATGGCTATAACTGCTATGGCTATGGCATCGGCTAATGTGGCTATGGCTATGTCTATGGCTGCTATGGCTATGGCTATGGCCATGGCTGCTATGGATATAGCTATCGCTGCTATGTCAACGGCTATTGCTATGGCTGCTATGGCTATGTCTATGGCTGCTATGGCAATGGCTGCTATAGCTATGGCTATGGCTGCTAATGCTTTGGCTACGGCTATGGCTCCTATGGATAAGGCTGTGCCTGCTATGGTTATGGCTATGGCTGCTATGGCTATGGCTACGGCTGCTATGGCTATGGCTGCGGCTGCTATGGCTATCGCTATGCGTGCTAATGCTATGGCTATGGCTGCTATGGATATGGCTATGGCCGCTATGGTTGGTATGGCTATGGCTATTGCGGCTATGGCTACGTCTGCTATGGCTATGGCTGCGGCTGCTATGGCTATCGCTGTGCGTGCTATTGCTATTTCTGCTATGGCTATGGCTATGGCTATGGCAATGGCTGCGACGTCTACGGCTATGGCTGCTATGGCTATGGCTATGGCTGCCATAGCTATGGCTATGGCTGCTTTGGCTATGGCTGCTATAGCTATGGCTATGGCTGATGTGGCTATGGTACCTATACATATGGATATGGCTGCTGCGGCTATGGCTATGGCTGCAATGGCTATGGCTATGTCTATGGCTGCTATGGCTATGGCTATGGCTATGGCTGCTATGGATATAGCTATCGCTGCTATGTCAACGGCTATTGCTATGGCTGCTATAGCTATGTCTATGGCTGCTATGGCAATGGCTGCAATGGCTATGGCTATGGCTATGGCTGATATGGCTACGTCTATGGCTGCTATGGCTATGGCTATGGCTATGGCTGCTATGGATATAGCTATGGCTGCTATGTCTATGGCTGTGGCTATGGCTGCTATGGCTGTGGCTATGGCTATGGCTGCTGTGGCTATGGCTATGGCTGCTTTGGCTATGGCTGCTATAGCTATGGCTATGGCTGATATGGCTATGGCTACGGCTGCTATTGCTATGGCTGCGGCTGCTATGGTTATCGCTATGCGTGCTATTGCTATGGCTATGGCTGCTATGGCTATGGATACGGCTGCTATGGCTGTCGCTATGCGTGCTATGGCTATGACTATGGCTATGGCTATGGCTGCTATGGCTATGGCTATGGCGATGGCTGCTATAGCTATGGCTGTGGCTGCTATGGCTATGGCTATGGCTGCTATGGCTATCGCTATGGCTGCTATGCTTATCGCTGCTATGGCTATGGCTGGTATAGCTATGGCTGCTATAGCTGTGGCTATGGCTGCTATTGCCATGACTATGGCTGCTATGGCAATGGCCAAGGGTGCTGTGGCTATGGCTGCTATGGCAATGGCCAAGGCTGCTATGTCTATGGCTATGACTATGGCTGCTATGGCTATGGCTATGGCTGCCATGTCTATGGCTGGTATAGCTATGACTATGGCTGCTACGGCTATGGCAACAGCTGCTATGGCTATGGCTATGGCTGCTATGGATATATCTGTGGCTGCTATGGCTATGTCTATGGCTACGTCTGGTATGGCCATCGCTATGGCTGCTGTGGCTGTGGCTATGGCTGCTATGGCTATAGCTACGGCTGCTAGGGCTGCTATGGCGATGAATATTGCTGCCATGGCTGTGGCTATGGCAATGACTATGGCTGCTATGGCTATGGCTATGGCTGCCATAGCTATGGCTATGGCTGCTTTGGCTATGGCTGCTATAGCTATGGCTATGGCTGATGTGGCTATGGTACCTATACATATGGATATGGCTGCTGCGGCTATGGCTATGGCTGCAATGGCTATGGCTATGTCTATGGCTGCTATGGCTATGGCTATGGCTATGGCTGCTATGGATATAGCTATCGCTGCTATGTCAACGGCTATTGCTATGGCTGCTATGGCTATGTCTATGGCTGCTATGGCAATGGCTGCAATGGCTATGGCTATGGCTATGGCTGATATGGCTACGTCTATGGCTGCTATGGCTATGGCTATGGCTATGGCTGCTATGGATATAGCTATGGCTGCTATGTCTATGGCTGTGGCTATGGCTGCTATGGCTGTGGCTATGGCTATGGCTGCTGTGGCTATGGCTATGGCTGCTTTGGCTATGGCTGCTATAGCTATGGCTATGGCTGATATGGCTATGGCTACGGCTGCTATTGCTATGGCTGCGGCTGCTATGGTTATCGCTATGCGTGCTATTGCTATGGCTATGGCTGCTATGGCTATGGATACGGCTGCTATGGCTGTCGCTATGCGTGCTATGGCTATGACTATGGCTGCTATGGCTATGGCTGCTATAGCTATGGCTATGGCTGATATGGCAATGGTACCTATACATATGGATATGGCTGCTGCGGCTATGGCTATGGCTGCAATGGCTATGGCTGTGGCTATGTCTGCTATGGCTATGGCCATTGCTGCTATGGCTATGGCTATGGCTATGGCTGATATGGCTATGGCTATGGCAGCTATGGCAGTGGCTGCTATAGCTATGGCTATGGCTGCTAATGCTATGGATATGGCTATGGCTCCAATGGATATGGCTATGGCTGCTATGGTTATGGCTACGGCTGCTATGGCTATGGCTATGGCTGCTATGGCTACGGCTATGGCTGCTATTGCTATGGCTATGGCTGCTTCGGCTATGGCTGCTATAGCTATGGCTATGGCTGATATGGCTATGGCTACGACTACTATGGCTATGGCTATGCCGATGAATGCTATGGCTATGGCTATTGCTGCTATGGCTGTGGCTATTGCTATGACTATGGCTGCTATGGCTATGACTGGTATAGCTACGCCTATGGCTGCTACGGCTATGGCTATAACTGCTATGGCTATGGCATTGGCTGCTATGGCTATGGCTATGGCTGCTATAGCTATGGCTATGTCTGCTTTGGCTATGGCGGCTATAGCTATGGCTACGGCTGATATGGCTATGGTACCTATGCATATGGATATGGCTGCTATGGCCATGGCAATGGCTGCTATGGCCATGGCTATGGCTGCTATGGCTATGGTTACGGCTGCTATGGATATGGCTATGACTCCTTTAGATATGCCTATAGCTGCTATAGCTACGGCTATGGCTAATATGCCTTTGGCTATAGCTGTTATGGCTATGGCTATGGCTGCTATGGCTATGGCTATGGCTGCTATGGCTGCTATGCCTATGGCTATTGCTGCTATGGCTACTGCTATTGCTATTGCTATGGCAGCTATGGCTATGGCTATGGCTGCTATGGCTGCTCTGGCTATGACTATTGCTGCTATGGCTATGGCTATGGCTATGGCAATTGCTGCTATGGCTGTGGCTATGGCTATGACAATGGCTGCTATGGCTATGGCAATGGCTGCTATATCTATGTTATAGGTATGCCTATGGCTGCTACGGCTATGGCTATAACTGCTATGGCTATGGCATTGGCTACTGTGGCTATGGCTATGTCTATGGCTGCTATGGCTATGGCTATGGCTTTGGCTGCTATGGATATAGCTATGGCTGATGTGGCTATGGCTATTTCTGCAATGGCTATGGCTATGGCTATGGCTGATATGGCTATGGCTATGGCTGCTATGGCAACGGCTGCTATGGCTATGCATATGGCAGCTATGGCAGTGGCTGCTATAGCTATGGCTATGGCTGCTAATGCTATGGATATGGCTTTGGCTCCAATGGATATGGCTATGGCTGCTATGGTTATGGCTACGGCTGCTATGGCTATGGCTATGGCTACTATGGCTACGGCTATGGCTGCTATGGCTATGGCTATGGCTGCTATGTCTATGGCTGGTATAGCTATGCCTATGGCTGCTGCGGCTATGGCTTTAACTGCTATGGCTATGGCATCGGCTAATCTGGCTATGGCTATGTCTATGGCTGCTATGGCTATTGCTATTGCTGCTATGGCTATGGCTATGGGTATGGCAATGGCTGCGACGTCTACGGCTATGGCTGCTATGGCTATGGCTATGGCTGCCATAGCTATGGCTATGGCTGCTTTGGCTATGGCTGCTATAGCTATGGCTATGGCTGATGTGGCTATGGTACCTATACATATGGATATGGCTGCTGCGGCTATGGCTATGGCTGCAATGGCTATGGCTATGTCTATGGCTGCTATGGCTATGGCTATGGCTATGGCTGCTATGGATATAGCTATCGCTGCTATGTCAACGGCTATTGCTATGGCTGCTATGGCTATGTCTATGGCTGCTATGGCAATGGCTGCAATGGCTATGGCTATGGCTATGGCTGATATGGCTACGTCTATGGCTGCTATGGCTATGGCTATGGCTATGGCTGCTATGGATATAGCTATGGCTGCTATGTCTATGGCTGTGGCTATGGCTGCTATGGCTGTGGCTATGGCTATGGCTGCTGTGGCTATGGCTATGGCTGCTTTGGCTATGGCTGCTATAGCTATGGCTATGGCTGATATGGCTATGGCTACGGCTGCTATTGCTATGGCTGCGGCTGCTATGGTTATCGCTATGCGTGCTATTGCTATGGCTATGGCTGCTATGGCTATGGATACGGCTGCTATGGCTGTCGCTATGCGTGCTATGGCTATGACTATGGCTATGGCTATGGCTGCTATGGCTATGGCTATGGCGATGGCTGCTATAGCTATGGCTGTGGCTGCTATGGCTATGGCTATGGCTGCTATGGCTATCGCTATGGCTGCTATGCTTATCGCTGCTATGGCTATGGCTGGTATAGCTATGGCTGCTATAGCTGTGGCTATGGCTGCTATTGCCATGACTATGGCTGCTATGGCAATGGCCAAGGGTGCTGTGGCTATGGCTGCTATGGCAATGGCCAAGGCTGCTATGTCTATGGCTATGACTATGGCTGCTATGGCTATGGCTATGGCTGCCATGTCTATGGCTGGTATAGCTATGACTATGGCTGCTACGGCTATGGCAACAGCTGCTATGGCTATGGCTATGGCTGCTATGGATATATCTGTGGCTGCTATGGCTATGTCTATGGCTACGTCTGGTATGGCCATCGCTATGGCTGCTGTGGCTGTGGCTATGGCTGCTATGGCTATAGCTACGGCTGCTAGGGCTGCTATGGCGATGAATATTGCTGCCATGGCTGTGGCTATGGCAATGACTATGGCTGCTATGGCTATGGCTATGGCTGCCATAGCTATGGCTATGGCTGCTTTGGCTATGGCTGCTATAGCTATGGCTATGGCTGATGTGGCTATGGTACCTATACATATGGATATGGCTGCTGCGGCTATGGCTATGGCTGCAATGGCTATGGCTATGTCTATGGCTGCTATGGCTATGGCTATGGCTATGGCTGCTATGGATATAGCTATCGCTGCTATGTCAACGGCTATTGCTATGGCTGCTATGGCTATGTCTATGGCTGCTATGGCAATGGCTGCAATGGCTATGGCTATGGCTATGGCTGATATGGCTACGTCTATGGCTGCTATGGCTATGGCTATGGCTATGGCTGCTATGGATATAGCTATGGCTGCTATGTCTATGGCTGTGGCTATGGCTGCTATGGCTGTGGCTATGGCTATGGCTGCTGTGGCTATGGCTATGGCTGCTTTGGCTATGGCTGCTATAGCTATGGCTATGGCTGATATGGCTATGGCTACGGCTGCTATTGCTATGGCTGCGGCTGCTATGGTTATCGCTATGCGTGCTATTGCTATGGCTATGGCTGCTATGGCTATGGATACGGCTGCTATGGCTGTCGCTATGCGTGCTATGGCTATGACTATGGCTGCTATGGCTATGGCTGCTATAGCTATGGCTATGGCTGATATGGCAATGGTACCTATACATATGGATATGGCTGCTGCGGCTATGGCTATGGCTGCAATGGCTATGGCTGTGGCTATGTCTGCTATGGCTATGGCCATTGCTGCTATGGCTATGGCTATGGCTATGGCTGATATGGCTATGGCTATGGCAGCTATGGCAGTGGCTGCTATAGCTATGGCTATGGCTGCTAATGCTATGGATATGGCTATGGCTCCAATGGATATGGCTATGGCTGCTATGGTTATGGCTACGGCTGCTATGGCTATGGCTATGGCTGCTATGGCTACGGCTATGGCTGCTATTGCTATGGCTATGGCTGCTTCGGCTATGGCTGCTATAGCTATGGCTATGGCTGATATGGCTATGGCTACGACTACTATGGCTATGGCTATGCCGATGAATGCTATGGCTATGGCTATTGCTGCTATGGCTGTGGCTATTGCTATGACTATGGCTGCTATGGCTATGACTGGTATAGCTACGCCTATGGCTGCTACGGCTATGGCTATAACTGCTATGGCTATGGCATTGGCTGCTATGGCTATGGCTATGGCTGCTATAGCTATGGCTATGTCTGCTTTGGCTATGGCGGCTATAGCTATGGCTACGGCTGATATGGCTATGGTACCTATGCATATGGATATGGCTGCTATGGCCATGGCAATGGCTGCTATGGCCATGGCTATGGCTGCTATGGCTATGGTTACGGCTGCTATGGATATGGCTATGACTCCTTTAGATATGCCTATAGCTGCTATAGCTACGGCTATGGCTAATATGCCTTTGGCTATAGCTGTTATGGCTATGGCTATGGCTGCTATGGCTATGGCTATGGCTGCTATGGCTGCTATGCCTATGGCTATTGCTGCTATGGCTACTGCTATTGCTATTGCTATGGCAGCTATGGCTATGGCTATGGCTGCTATGGCTGCTCTGGCTATGACTATTGCTGCTATGGCTATGGCTATGGCTATGGCAATTGCTGCTATGGCTGTGGCTATGGCTATGACAATGGCTGCTATGGCTATGGCAATGGCTGCTATATCTATGTTATAGGTATGCCTATGGCTGCTACGGCTATGGCTATAACTGCTATGGCTATGGCATTGGCTACTGTGGCTATGGCTATGTCTATGGCTGCTATGGCTATGGCTATGGCTATGGCTGATATGGCTATGGCTATGGCTGCTATGGCTATGGCTGTTGCTATGGCTGTTACGGCTGTGGCTATGGCTACGGCCGCTGTGGCTACGCCATTGGCTATGGCTCGTATGGCTATGGCTGTGGCTGCTATGGCTACGGCTGCTATGGCTATGGCTATGGCTGCTATGGCTATGGCTATGGCTGCTATGGCTATGGCTATGGCTGCTTTGGCTATGGCTGCTATAGCTATGGCTATGGCTGATATATCTATGGCTATAGCAGCTATGGCTATGGCTATGGGTACTTTGGCTATGGCTATGGCTGATATGGCTATGGCTATGGCTGCTATGGCTATGGCTATGCCTGCGATGGCTACGGCTATGGCTGCTATGGCTATGGCTATGGCTCCTATTGCTACGTCTATGGCTGCTATGGCTATGGCTATGGCTATGGCTGCTATGGATATAGCTATGGCTGCTATGTCTATGGCTGTGGCTATGGCTGCTATGGCTGTGGCTATGGCTATGGCTGCTGTGGCTATGGCTATGGCTGCTTTGGCTATGGCTGCTATAGCTATGGCTATGGCTGATATGGCTATGGCTACGGCTGCTATTGCTATGGCTGCGGCTGCTATGGTTATCGCTATGCGTGCTATTGCTATGGCTATGGCTGCTATGGCTATGGATACGGCTGCTATGGCTGTCGATATGCGTGCTATGGCTATGACTATGGCTGCTATGGCTATGGCTATGGCTGCTATGGCTGCTATGCCTATGGCTATTGCTGCTATGGCTACTGCTATGGCTATTGCTATGGCTGCTAGGGCTGCTATGGCGATGACTATTGCTGCTATGGCTGTGGCTATTGCTATGACTATGGCTGCTATGGCTATGGCTATGACTGCTATGTCTATGACTGGTATATCTATGCCTATGGCTGCTACGGCTATGGCTACGTCTGCTATGGCTATGGCTATGCCGATGAATGCTATGGCTATGGCTATGGCTGCTATGGCTATGGCTATGGCTGCCATAGCTATGGCTATGGCTGCTTTGGCTATGGCTGCTATAGCTATGGCTATGGCTGATATGGCTATGGTACCTATACATATGGATATGGCTGCTGCGGCTATGGCTATGGCTGCAATGGCTATGGCTGTGGCTATGTCTGCTATGGCTATGGCCATTGCTGCTATGGCTATGGCTATGGCTATGGCTGATATGGCTATGGCTATGGCAGCTATGGCAGTGGCTGCTATAGCTATGGCTATGGCTGCTAATGCTATGGATATGGCTATGGCTCCAATGGATATGGCTATGGCTGCTATGGCTATGGCAATGGCTGCTATATCTATGTTATAGGTATGCCTATGGCTGCTACGGCTATGGCTATAACTGCTATGGCTATGGCATTGGCTACTGTGGCTATGGCTATGTCTATGGCTGCTATGGCTATGGCAATGGCTTTGGCTGCTATGGATATAGCTATGGCTTATGTGGCTATGGCTATTTCTGCAATGGCTATGGCTATGGCTATGGCTGCTATGGCTATGGCTACTATAGCTATGGCTATGGCTGCTATTGCTATGACTATGGCTGCTTTGGCTATGGCTATGTCTGCTATGGCTGTGCCTATGGCTATTGCTGCTATGGCTACTGCTATGGCTATTGCTATGGCTGCTATGGCTATGGCTATGGCTGCTATGGCTGCTCTGGCTATGACTATTGCTGCTATGGCTATGGCTATGGCCATGGCAATTGCTGCTATGGCTGTGGCTATGGCTATGACAATGGCTGCTATGGCTATAGCAATGGCTGCTATATCTATGTTATAGGCATGCCTATGGCTGCTACGGCTATGGCTATAACTGCTATGGCTATGGCATTGGCTACTGTGGCTATGGCTATGTCTATGGCTGCTATGGCTATGTCTATGGCTATGGCTTTGGCTGCTATGGATATAGCTATGGCTGATGTGGCTATGGCTATTTCTGCAATGGCTATGGCTATGGCTATGGCTGATATGGCTATGGCTATGGCTGCTATGGCTATGGCTACTATAGCTATGGCTATGGCTGCTATTGTTATGACTATGGCTGCTTTGGCTATGGCTATGTCTGCTATGGCTGTGGCTATGGCTATGGCTGCTACGGCTGTGGCTATGGCTGGTATGGCTGTATGGCTATTGCTATTGCTGCTATGGCTATGGCTATGGCTACGACTATGGCTGCGATGGCTACGGCTATGGCTGCTATGGCTATGGCTATGGCTGCTATGGCTGTGGCTATGCCTGCTATGGTTATGGCTACGGCTGCTGTGGCTATGGCTGCGGCTGCTATGGCTATCGCTATTTGTGCTATTGCTATGGCTATGGCTGCTATGGCTATGGCTATGGCTTCTATGGCTGCTATGCCTATGGCTATTGCTGCTATGGCTACTGCTATGGCTATGGCTATGTCTATGGCTGCTATGGATATAGCTATGGCTGCTATGGATATAGCTATGGCTGTTATGGCTATGGCTATTGCTGCTATGGCTGCTGTGGCTATGACTGTTGCTGCTACGGCTATGACTATGGCTATGGCTATTGCTGCTATGCCTGTGGCTATGGCTACTGTGGCTATGGCTATGGATATGGCTGCGATGGCTATGTCTATGGTTGCTGTTGCTAATGCGTCTATCTGCTATGGCTATGGCTACTATAGCTATGGCTATGGCTGCTATTGCTATGACTATGGCTGCTTTGGCTATGGCTATGTCTGCTATGGCTGTGGCTATGGCTATGGCTGCTATGGCTATGGCTATGGCTGGTATGGCTGTATGGCTATTGCTATTGCTGCTATGGCTATGGCTATGGCTATGACTATGGCTGCGAAGGCTACGGCTATGGCTGCTATGGCTATGGCTATGGCTGCTATGGCTGTGGCTATGCCTGCTATGGTTATGGCTACGGCTGCTATGGCTATGGCTGCGGCTGCTATGGCTATCGCTATTCGTGCTATTGCTATGGCTATGGCTGCTATGGCTATGGCTATGGCTATGGCTATGGCTATGGCTGCGATGGCTACGGCTATGGCTGCTATGGCTATGTCTATGGCTGCTATGGCTATGGCTATGCCTGCTATGGTTATGGCTACGGCTGCTATGGCTATGGCTGCGGCTGCTATGGCTATCGCTATTCGTGCTATTGCTATGGCTATGGCTGCTATGGCTATGGCTATGGCTTCTATGGCTGCTATGCCTATGGCTATTGCTGCTATGGCTACTGCTATGGCTATGGCTATGTCTATGGCTGCTATGGATATAGCTATGGCTGCTATGGATATAGCTCTGGCTGTTATGGCTATGGCTATTGCTGCTATGGATGCTGTGGCTATGACTGTTGCTGCTACGGCTATGACTATGGCTATGGCTATTGCTGCTATGGCTGTGGCTATGGCTACTGTGGCTATGGCTATGGCTATGGCTGCGATGGCTATGTCTATGGATGCTGTTGCTAATGCGTCTATCTGCTATGGCTATGGCTACGGCTGCTATGGCTGTCGCTATGCGTGCTATGGCTATGGCTATGGCTATTGCTATGGCTATGGCTATGGCCGCTTTGGCTCCGGCTATGGCTGCTATGGCTATGGCTATGGATGCTATGGCAATGGCTATGGCTGCTTTGGCTATGGCTAAAGCTGCTATGGCTATGGCTATGGCTGCTATGACTATGGCTATGGATGCTTTGGCTTTGGCTAAAGCTGCTATGGCTGTGGCTATGTCTGCTATGGCTTTGGCCATTGCTGCTATGGCTATGGCTATGGCTATGGCTGATATGGCTATGGCTATGGCTGCTATGGCTACGGCTGCTATGGCTATGCATATGGCAGCTATGGCAGTGGCTGCTATAGCTATGGCTATGGCTGCTAATGCTATGGATATGGCTATGGCTCCAATGGATATGGCTATGGCTGCTATGGTTATGGCTACGGCTGCTATGGCTATGGCTATGGCTACTATGGCTACGGCTATGGCTGCTATGGCTATGGCTATGGCTGCTATGTCTATGGCTGCTATGGCTATGGCTATGGCTATGGCTGCTATGGATATAGCTATCGCTGCTATGTCAACGGCTATTGCTATGGCTGCTATGACTATGTCTATGGCTGCTATGGCAATGGCTGCAATAGCTATGGTTATGGCTATGGCTGATATGGCTACGTCTATGGCTGCTATGGCTATGGCTATGGCTATGGCTGCTATGGATATAGCTATGGCTGCTATGTCTATGGCTGTGGCTATGGCTGCTATGGCTGTGGCTATGGCTATGGCTGCTGTGGCTATGGCTATGGCTGCTTTGGCTATGGCTGCTATAGCTATGGCTATGGCTGCTATGGCTATGGCTATGGCTGCTATGGCTGCTATGCCTATGGCTATTGCTGCTATGGCTACTGCTATGGCTATTGCTATGGCTGCTATGGCTATGGCTATGGCTGCTATGGCTGCTCTGGCTATGACTATTGCTGCTATGGCTATGGCTATGGCTATGGCAATTGCTGCTATGGCTGTGGCTATAGCTATGACAATGGCTGCTATGGCTATGGCAATGGCTGCTATATCTATGTTATAGGTATGCCTATGGCTGCTACGGCTATGGCTATAACTGCTATGAATATGGCATTGGCTACTGTGGCTATGGCTATGTCTATGTCTGCTATGGCTATGGCTTTGGCTGCTATGGATATAGCTATGGCTGATGTGGCTATGGCTATTTCTGCAATGGCTATGGCTATGGCTATGGCTGATATAGCTATGGCTATGGCTGCTATGGCTATGGCTACTATAGCTATGGCTATGGCTGCTATTGCTATGACTATGGCTGCTTTGGCTATGGCTATGTCTGCTATGGCTGTGCCTATGGCTATTGCTGCTATGGCTACTGCTATGGCTATTGCTATGGCTGCTATGGCTATGGCTATGGCTGCTATGTCTGCTCTGGCTATGACTATTGCTGCTATGGCTATGGCTATGGCTATGGCAATTGCTGCTATGGCTGTGGCTATGGCTATGACAATGGCTGCTATGGCTATGGCAATGGCTGCTATATCTATGTTATAGGTATGCCTATGGCTGCTACGGCTATGGCTATAACTGCTATGGCTATGGCATTGGCTACTGTGGCTATGGCTATGTCTATGGCTGCTATGGCTATGGCTATGGCTATGGCTGATATGGCTATGGCTATGGCTGCTATGGCTATGGCTGTTGCTATGGCTGTTACGGCTGTGGCTATGGCTACGGCCGCTGTGGCTACGCCATTGGCTATGGCTCGTATGGCTATGGCTGTGGCTGCTATGGCTACGGCTGCTATGGCTATGGCTATGGCTGCTATGGCTATGGCTATGGCTGCTATGGCTATGGCTATGGCTGCTTTGGCTATGGCTGCTATAGCTATGGCTATGGCTGATATATCTATGGCTATAGCAGCTATGGCTATGGCTATGGGTACTTTGGCTATGGCTATGGCTGATATGGCTATGGCTATGGCTGCTATGGCTATGGCTATGCCTGCGATGGCTACGGCTATGGCTGCTATGGCTATGGCTATGGCTCCTATTGCTACGTCTATGGCTGCTATGGCTATGGCTATGGCTATGGCTGCTATGGATATAGCTATGGCTGCTATGTCTATGGCTGTGGCTATGGCTGCTATGGCTGTGGCTATGGCTATGGCTGCTGTGGCTATGGCTATGGCTGCTTTGGCTATGGCTGCTATAGCTATGGCTATGGCTGATATGGCTATGGCTACGGCTGCTATTGCTATGGCTGCGGCTGCTATGGTTATCGCTATGCGTGCTATTGCTATGGCTATGGCTGCTATGGCTATGGATACGGCTGCTATGGCTGTCGATATGCGTGCTATGGCTATGACTATGGCTGCTATGGCTATGGCTATGGCTGCTATGGCTGCTATGCCTATGGCTATT